>NW_024056273.1:0-73534 GCF_013401445.1 Tripterygium wilfordii | reverse complement strand
AGCAAGTTAGACTTTCAAGAGCACTCAATAGAGTACAACGGTCCACATTGATGCTTTGGAATTGCTCAACTCTCTCCATAGAGGAGCTTTTCACGTTTTTGTGCAATTTGAGACATAACTTGGTCTATTCGCGTCTTTACCTTACGAAACGTGGCACGAAGGCTCAGCTAGCAAGTTAGACTTTAAGAGCACTCAATAGAGTACAACGGTCCACATTGATGCTTTGGAATTGCTCAACTCTCTCCATAGAGGAGCTTTTCACGTTTTTGTGCAATTTGAGACATAACTTGGTCTATTCGCGTCTTTACCTTACGAAACGTGGCACGAAGGCTCAGCTAGCAAGTTAGACTTTTAAGAGCACTCAATAGAGTACAACGGTCCACATTGATGCTTTGGAATTGCTCAACTCTCTCCATAGAGGAGCTTTTCACGTTTTTGTGCAATTTGAGACATAACTTGGTCTATTCGCGTCTTTACCTTACGAAACGTGGCACGAAGGCTCAGCTAGCAAGTTAGACTTTAAGAGCACTCAATAGAGTACAACGGTCCACATTGATGCTTTGGAATTGCTCAACTCTCTCCATAGAGGAGCTTTTCACGTTTTTGTGCAATTTGAGACATAACTTGGTCTATTCGCGTCTTTACCTTACGAAACGTGGCACGAAGGCTCAGCTAGCAAGTTAGACTTTAAGAGCACTCAATAGAGTACAACGGTCCACATTGATGCTTTGGAATTGCTCAACTCTCTCCATAGAGGAGCTTTTCACGTTTTTGTGCAATTTGAGACATAACTTGGTCTATTCGCGTCTTTACCTTACGAAACGTGGCACGAAGGCTCAGCTAGCAAGTTAGACTTTTAAGAGCACTCAATAGAGTACAACGGTCCACATTGATGCTTTGGAATTGCTCAACTCTCTCCATAGAGGAGCTTTTCACGTTTTTGTGCAATTTGAGACATAACTTGGTCTATTCGCGTCTTTACCTTACGAAACGTGGCACGAAGGCTCAGCTAGCAAGTTAGACTTTTAAGAGCACTCAATAGAGTACAACGGTCCACATTGATGCTTTGGAATTGCTCAACTCTCTCCATAGAGGAGCTTTTCACGTTTTTGTGAAATTTGAGACATAACTTGGTCTATTCGCGTCTTTACCTTACGAAACGTGGCACGAAGGCTCAGCTAGCAAGTTAGACTTTAAGAGCACTCAATAGAGTACAACGGTCCACATTGATGCTTTGGAATTGCTCAACTCTCTCCATAGAGGAGCTTTTCACGTTTTTGTGCAATTTGAGACATAACTTGGTCTATTCGCGTCTTTACCTTACGAAACGTGGCACGAAGGCTCAGCTAGCAAGTTAGACTTTTAAGAGCACTCAATAGAGTACAACGGTCCACATTGATGCTTTGGAATTGCTCAACTCTCTCCATAGAGGAGCTTTTCACGTTTTTGTGCAATTTGAGACATAACTTGGTCTATTCGCGTCTTTACCTTACGAAACGTGGCACGAAGGCTCAGCTAGCAAGTTAGACTTTTAAGAGCACTCAATAGAGTACAACGGTCCACATTGATGCTTTGGAATTGCTCAACTCTCTCCATAGAGGAGCTTTTCACGTTTTTGTGCAATTTGAGACATAACTTGGTCTATTCGCGTCTTTACCTTACGAAACGTGGCACGAAGGCTCAGCTAGCAAGTTAGACTTTTAAGAGCACTCAATAGAGTACAACGGTCCACATTGATGCTTTGGAATTGCTCAACTCTCTCCATAGAGGAGCTTTTCACGTTTTTGTGCAATTTGAGACATAACTTGGTCTATTCGCGTCTTTACCTTACGAAACGTGGCACGAAGGCTCAGCTAGCAAGTTAGACTTTTAAGAGCACTCAATAGAGTACAACGGTCCACATTGATGCTTTGGAATTGCTCAACTCTCTCCATAGAGGAGCTTTTCACGTTTTTGTGCAATTTGAGACATAACTTGGTCTATTCGCGTCTTTACCTTACGAAACGTGGCACGAAGGCTCAGCTAGCAAGTTAGACTTTAAGAGCACTCAATAGAGTACAACGGTCCACATTGATGCTTTGGAATTGCTCAACTCTCTCCATAGAGGAGCTTTTCACGTTTTTGTGCAATTTGAGACATAACTTGGTCTATTCGCGTCTTTACCTTACGAAACGTGGCACGAAGGCTCAACTAGCAAGTTAGACTTTAAGAGCACTCAATAGAGTACAACGGTCCACATTGATGCTTTGGAATTGCTCAACTCTCTCCATAGAGGAGCTTTTCACGTTTTTGTGCAATTTGAGACATAACTTGGTCTATTCGCGTCTTTACCTTACGAAACGTGGCACGAAGGCTCAGCTAGCAAGTTAGACTTTTAAGAGCACTCAATAGAGTACAACGGTCCACATTGATGCTTTGGAATTGCTCAACTCTCTCCATAGAGGAGCTTTTCACGTTTTTGTGCAATTTGAGACATAACTTGGTCTATTCGCGTCTTTACCTTACGAAACGTGGCACGAAGGCTCAAGCTAGCAAGTTAGACTTTTAAGAGCACTCAATAGAGTACAACGGTCCACATTGATGCTTTGGAATTGCTCAACTCTCTCCATAGAGGAGCTTTTCACGTTTTTGTGCAATTTGAGACATAACTTGGTCTATTCGCGTCTTTACCTTACGAAACGTGGCACGAAGGCTCAACTAGCAAGTTAGACTTTTAAGAGCACTCAATAGAGTACAACGGTCCACATTGATGCTTTGGAATTGCTCAACTCTCTCCATAGAGGAGCTTTTCACGTTTTTGTGCAATTTGAGACATAACTTGGTCTATTCGCGTCTTTACCTTACGAAACGTGGCACGAAGGCTCAACTAGCAAGTTAGACTTTAAGAGCACTCAATAGAGTACAACGGTCCACATTGATGCTTTGGAATTGCTCAACTCTCTCCATAGAGGAGCTTTTCACGTTTTTGTGCAATTTGAGACATAACTTGGTCTATTCGCGTCTTTACCTTACGAAACGTGGCACGAAGGCTCAGCTAGCAAGTTAGACTTTAAGAGCACTCAATAGAGTACAACGGTCCACATTGATGCTTTGGAATTGCTCAACTCTCTCCATAGAGGAGCTTTTCACGTTTTTGTGCAATTTGAGACATAACTTGGTCTATTCGCGTCTTTACCTTACGAAACGTGGCACGAAGGCTCAACTAGCAAGTTAGACTTTTAAGAGCACTCAATAGAGTACAACGGTCCACATTGATGCTTTGGAATTGCTCAACTCTCTCCATAGAGGAGCTTTTCACGTTTTTGTGCAATTTGAGACATAACTTGGTCTATTCGCGTCTTTACCTTACGAAACGTGGCACGAAGGCTCAGCTAGCAAGTTAGACTTTTAAGAGCACTCAATAGAGTACAACGGTCCACATTGATGCTTTGGAATTGCTCAACTCTCTCCATAGAGGAGCTTTTCACGTTTTTGTGCAATTTGAGACATAACTTGGTCTATTCGCGTCTTTACCTTACGAAACGTGGCACGAAGGCTCAGCTAGCAAGTTAGACTTTTAAGAGCACTCAATAGAGTACAACGGTCCACATTGATGCTTTGGAATTGCTCAACTCTCTCCATAGAGGAGCTTTTCACGTTTTTGTGCAATTTGAGACATAACTTGGTCTATTCGCGTCTTTACCTTACGAAACGTGGCACGAAGGCTCAACTAGCAAGTTAGACTTTTAAGAGCACTCAATAGAGTACAACGGTCCACATTGATGCTTTGGAATTGCTCAACTCTCTCCATAGAGGAGCTTTTCACGTTTTTGTGCAATTTGAGACATAACTTGGTCTATTCGCGTCTTTACCTTACGAAACGTGGCACGAAGGCTCAGCTAGCAAGTTAGACTTTTAAGAGCACTCAATAGAGTACAACGGTCCACATTGATGCTTTGGAATTGCTCAACTCTCTCCATAGAGGAGCTTTTCACGTTTTTGTGCAATTTGAGACATAACTTGGTCTATTCGCGTCTTTACCTTACGAAACGTGGCACGAAGGCTCAGCTAGCAAGTTAGACTTTTAAGAGCACTCAATAGAGTACAACGGTCCACATTGATGCTTTGGAATTGCTCAACTCTCTCCATAGAGGAGCTTTTCACGTTTTTGTGCAATTTGAGACATAACTTGGTCTATTCGCGTCTTTACCTTACGAAACGTGGCACGAAGGCTCAGCTAGCAAGTTAGACTTTTAAGAGCACTCAATAGAGTACAACGGTCCACATTGATGCTTTGGAATTGCTCAACTCTCTCCATAGAGGAGCTTTTCACGTTTTTGTGCAATTTGAGACATAACTTGGTCTATTCGCGTCTTTACCTTACGAAACGTGGCACGAAGGCTCAACTAGCAAGTTAGACTTTTAAGAGCACTCAATAGAGTACAACGGTCCACATTGATGCTTTGGAATTGCTCAACTCTCTCCATAGAGGAGCTTTTCACGTTTTTGTGCAATTTGAGACATAACTTGGTCTATTCGCGTCTTTACCTTACGAAACGTGGCACGAAGGCTCAGCTAGCAAGTTAGACTTTAAGAGCACTCAATAGAGTACAACGGTCCACATTGATGCTTTGGAATTGCTCAACTCTCTCCATAGAGGAGCTTTTCACGTTTTTGTGCAATTTGAGACATAACTTGGTCTATTCGCGTCTTTACCTTACGAAACGTGGCACGAAGGCTCAACTAGCAAGTTAGACTTTTAAGAGCACTCAATAGAGTACAACGGTCCACATTGATGCTTTGGAATTGCTCAACTCTCTCCATAGAGGAGCTTTTCACGTTTTTGTGCAATTTGAGACATAACTTGGTCTATTCGCGTCTTTACCTTACGAAACGTGGCACGAAGGCTCAGCTAGCAAGTTAGACTTTTAAGAGCACTCAATAGAGTACAACGGTCCACATTGATGCTTTGGAATTGCTCAACTCTCTCCATAGAGGAGCTTTTCACGTTTTTGTGCAATTTGAGACATAACTTGGTCTATTCGCGTCTTTACCTTACGAAACGTGGCACGAAGGCTCAAGCTAGCAAGTTAGACTTTTAAGAGCACTCAATAGAGTACAACGGTCCACATTGATGCTTTGGAATTGCTCAACTCTCTCCATAGAGGAGCTTTTCACGTTTTTGTGCAATTTGAGACATAACTTGGTCTATTCGCGTCTTTACCTTACGAAACGTGGCACGAAGGCTCAGCTAGCAAGTTAGACTTTTAAGAGCACTCAATAGAGTACAACGGTCCACATTGATGCTTTGGAATTGCTCAACTCTCTCCATAGAGGAGCTTTTCACGTTTTTGTGCAATTTGAGACATAACTTGGTCTATTCGCGTCTTTACCTTACGAAACGTGGCACGAAGGCTCAGCTAGCAAGTTAGACTTTTAAGAGCACTCAATAGAGTACAACGGTCCACATTGATGCTTTGGAATTGCTCAACTCTCTCCATAGAGGAGCTTTTCACGTTTTTGTGCAATTTGAGACATAACTTGGTCTATTCGCGTCTTTACCTTACGAAACGTGGCACGAAGGCTCAGCTAGCAAGTTAGACTTTTAAGAGCACTCAATAGAGTACAACGGTCCACATTGATGCTTTGGAATTGCTCAACTCTCTCCATAGAGGAGCTTTTCACGTTTTTGTGCAATTTGAGACATAACTTGGTCTATTCGCGTCTTTACCTTACGAAACGTGGCACGAAGGCTCAGCTAGCAAGTTAGACTTTTAAGAGCACTCAATAGAGTACAACGGTCCACATTGATGCTTTGGAATTGCTCAACTCTCTCCATAGAGGAGCTTTTCACGTTTTTGTGCAATTTGAGACATAACTTGGTCTATTCGCGTCTTTACCTTACGAAACGTGGCACGAAGGCTCAGCTAGCAAGTTAGACTTTTAAGAGCACTCAATAGAGTACAACGGTCCACATTGATGCTTTGGAATTGCTCAACTCTCTCCATAGAGGAGCTTTTCACGTTTTTGTGCAATTTGAGACATAACTTGGTCTATTCGCGTCTTTACCTTACGAAACGTGGCACGAAGGCTCAAGCTAGCAAGTTAGACTTTTAAGAGCACTCAATAGAGTACAACGGTCCACATTGATGCTTTGGAATTGCTCAACTCTCTCCATAGAGGAGCTTTTCACGTTTTTGTGCAATTTGAGACATAACTTGGTCTATTCGCGTCTTTACCTTACGAAACGTGGCACGAAGGCTCAGCTAGCAAGTTAGACTTTTAAGAGCACTCAATAGAGTACAACGGTCCACATTGATGCTTTGGAATTGCTCAACTCTCTCCATAGAGGAGCTTTTCACGTTTTTGTGCAATTTGAGACATAACTTGGTCTATTCGCGTCTTTACCTTACGAAACGTGGCACGAAGGCTCAGCTAGCAAGTTAGACTTTAAGAGCACTCAATAGAGTACAACGGTCCACATTGATGCTTTGGAATTGCTCAACTCTCTCCATAGAGGAGCTTTTCACGTTTTTGTGCAATTTGAGACATAACTTGGTCTATTCGCGTCTTTACCTTACGAAACGTGGCACGAAGGCTCAGCTAGCAAGTTAGACTTTTAAGAGCACTCAATAGAGTACAACGGTCCACATTGATGCTTTGGAATTGCTCAACTCTCTCCATAGAGGAGCTTTTCACGTTTTTGTGCAATTTGAGACATAACTTGGTCTATTCGCGTCTTTACCTTACGAAACGTGGCACGAAGGCTCAGCTAGCAAGTTAGACTTTTAAGAGCACTCAATAGAGTACAACGGTCCACATTGATGCTTTGGAATTGCTCAACTCTCTCCATAGAGGAGCTTTTCACGTTTTTGTGCAATTTGAGACATAACTTGGTCTATTCGCGTCTTTACCTTACGAAACGTGGCACGAAGGCTCAGCTAGCAAGTTAGACTTTTAAGAGCACTCAATAGAGTACAACGGTCCACATTGATGCTTTGGAATTGCTCAACTCTCTCCATAGAGGAGCTTTTCACGTTTTTGTGCAATTTGAGACATAACTTGGTCTATTCGCGTCTTTACCTTACGAAACGTGGCACGAAGGCTCAACTAGCAAGTTAGACTTTAAGAGCACTCAATAGAGTACAACGGTCCACATTGATGCTTTGGAATTGCTCAACTCTCTCCATAGAGGAGCTTTTCACGTTTTTGTGCAATTTGAGACATAACTTGGTCTATTCGCGTCTTTACCTTACGAAACGTGGCACGAAGGCTCAAGCTAGCAAGTTAGACTTTTAAGAGCACTCAATAGAGTACAACGGTCCACATTGATGCTTTGGAATTGCTCAACTCTCTCCATAGAGGAGCTTTTCACGTTTTTGTGCAATTTGAGACATAACTTGGTCTATTCGCGTCTTTACCTTACGAAACGTGGCACGAAGGCTCAGCTAGCAAGTTAGACTTTTAAGAGCACTCAATAGAGTACAACGGTCCACATTGATGCTTTGGAATTGCTCAACTCTCTCCATAGAGGAGCTTTTCACGTTTTTGTGCAATTTGAGACATAACTTGGTCTATTCGCGTCTTTACCTTACGAAACGTGGCACGAAGGCTCAGCTAGCAAGTTAGACTTTTAAGAGCACTCAATAGAGTACAACGGTCCACATTGATGCTTTGGAATTGCTCAACTCTCTCCATAGAGGAGCTTTTCACGTTTTTGTGCAATTTGAGACATAACTTGGTCTATTCGCGTCTTTACCTTACGAAACGTGGCACGAAGGCTCAACTAGCAAGTTAGACTTTTAAGAGCACTCAATAGAGTACAACGGTCCACATTGATGCTTTGGAATTGCTCAACTCTCTCCATAGAGGAGCTTTTCACGTTTTTGTGCAATTTGAGACATAACTTGGTCTATTCGCGTCTTTACCTTACGAAACGTGGCACGAAGGCTCAGCTAGCAAGTTAGACTTTTAAGAGCACTCAATAGAGTACAACGGTCCACATTGATGCTTTGGAATTGCTCAACTCTCTCCATAGAGGAGCTTTTCACGTTTTTGTGCAATTTGAGACATAACTTGGTCTATTCGCGTCTTTACCTTACGAAACGTGGCACGAAGGCTCAGCTAGCAAGTTAGACTTTTAAGAGCACTCAATAGAGTACAACGGTCCACATTGATGCTTTGGAATTGCTCAACTCTCTCCATAGAGGAGCTTTTCACGTTTTTGTGCAATTTGAGACATAACTTGGTCTATTCGCGTCTTTACCTTACGAAACGTGGCACGAAGGCTCAGCTAGCAAGTTAGACTTTTAAGAGCACTCAATAGAGTACAACGGTCCACATTGATGCTTTGGAATTGCTCAACTCTCTCCATAGAGGAGCTTTTCACGTTTTTGTGCAATTTGAGACATAACTTGGTCTATTCGCGTCTTTACCTTACGAAACGTGGCACGAAGGCTCAGCTAGCAAGTTAGACTTTTAAGAGCACTCAATAGAGTACAACGGTCCACATTGATGCTTTGGAATTGCTCAACTCTCTCCATAGAGGAGCTTTTCACGTTTTTGTGCAATTTGAGACATAACTTGGTCTATTCGCGTCTTTACCTTACGAAACGTGGCACGAAGGCTCAGCTAGCAAGTTAGACTTTTAAGAGCACTCAATAGAGTACAACGGTCCACATTGATGCTTTGGAATTGCTCAACTCTCTCCATAGAGGAGCTTTTCACGTTTTTGTGCAATTTGAGACATAACTTGGTCTATTCGCGTCTTTACCTTACGAAACGTGGCACGAAGGCTCAGCTAGCAAGTTAGACTTTTAAGAGCACTCAATAGAGTACAACGGTCCACATTGATGCTTTGGAATTGCTCAACTCTCTCCATAGAGGAGCTTTTCACGTTTTTGTGCAATTTGAGACATAACTTGGTCTATTCGCGTCTTTACCTTACGAAACGTGGCACGAAGGCTCAGCTAGCAAGTTAGACTTTTAAGAGCACTCAATAGAGTACAACGGTCCACATTGATGCTTTGGAATTGCTCAACTCTCTCCATAGAGGAGCTTTTCACGTTTTTGTGCAATTTGAGACATAACTTGGTCTATTCGCGTCTTTACCTTACGAAACGTGGCACGAAGGCTCAGCTAGCAAGTTAGACTTTTAAGAGCACTCAATAGAGTACAACGGTCCACATTGATGCTTTGGAATTGCTCAACTCTCTCCATAGAGGAGCTTTTCACGTTTTTGTGCAATTTGAGACATAACTTGGTCTATTCGCGTCTTTACCTTACGAAACGTGGCACGAAGGCTCAGCTAGCAAGTTAGACTTTTAAGAGCACTCAATAGAGTACAACGGTCCACATTGATGCTTTGGAATTGCTCAACTCTCTCCATAGAGGAGCTTTTCACGTTTTTGTGCAATTTGAGACATAACTTGGTCTATTCGCGTCTTTACCTTACGAAACGTGGCACGAAGGCTCAGCTAGCAAGTTAGACTTTTAAGAGCACTCAATAGAGTACAACGGTCCACATTGATGCTTTGGAATTGCTCAACTCTCTCCATAGAGGAGCTTTTCACGTTTTTGTGCAATTTGAGACATAACTTGGTCTATTCGCGTCTTTACCTTACGAAACGTGGCACGAAGGCTCAGCTAGCAAGTTAGACTTTTAAGAGCACTCAATAGAGTACAACGGTCCACATTGATGCTTTGGAATTGCTCAACTCTCTCCATAGAGGAGCTTTTCACGTTTTTGTGCAATTTGAGACATAACTTGGTCTATTCGCGTCTTTACCTTACGAAACGTGGCACGAAGGCTCAGCTAGCAAGTTAGACTTTTAAGAGCACTCAATAGAGTACAACGGTCCACATTGATGCTTTGGAATTGCTCAACTCTCTCCATAGAGGAGCTTTTCACGTTTTTGTGCAATTTGAGACATAACTTGGTCTATTCGCGTCTTTACCTTACGAAACGTGGCACGAAGGCTCAGCTAGCAAGTTAGACTTTTAAGAGCACTCAATAGAGTACAACGGTCCACATTGATGCTTTGGAATTGCTCAACTCTCTCCATAGAGGAGCTTTTCACGTTTTTGTGCAATTTGAGACATAACTTGGTCTATTCGCGTCTTTACCTTACGAAACGTGGCACGAAGGCTCAGCTAGCAAGTTAGACTTTTAAGAGCACTCAATAGAGTACAACGGTCCACATTGATGCTTTGGAATTGCTCAACTCTCTCCATAGAGGAGCTTTTCACGTTTTTGTGCAATTTGAGACATAACTTGGTCTATTCGCGTCTTTACCTTACGAAACGTGGCACGAAGGCTCAGCTAGCAAGTTAGACTTTTAAGAGCACTCAATAGAGTACAACGGTCCACATTGATGCTTTGGAATTGCTCAACTCTCTCCATAGAGGGGCTTTTCACGTTTTTGTGCAATTTGAGACATAACTTGGTCTATTCGCGTCTTTACCTTACGAAACGTGGCACGAAGGCTCAACTAGCAAGTTAGACTTTAAGAGCACTCAATAGAGTACAACGGTCCACATTGATGCTTTGGAATTGCTCAACTCTCTCCATAGAGGAGCTTTTCACGTTTTTGTGCAATTTGAGACATAACTTGGTCTATTCGCGTCTTTACCTTACGAAACGTGGCACGAAGGCTCAGCTAGCAAGTTAGACTTTTAAGAGCACTCAATAGAGTACAACGGTCCACATTGATGCTTTGGAATTGCTCAACTCTCTCCATAGAGGAGCTTTTCACGTTTTTGTGCAATTTGAGACATAACTTGGTCTATTCGCGTCTTTACCTTACGAAACGTGGCACGAAGGCTCAGCTAGCAAGTTAGACTTTTAAGAGCACTCAATAGAGTACAACGGTCCACATTGATGCTTTGGAATTGCTCAACTCTCTCCATAGAGGAGCTTTTCACGTTTTTGTGCAATTTGAGACATAACTTGGTCTATTCGCGTCTTTACCTTACGAAACGTGGCACGAAGGCTCAGCTAGCAAGTTAGACTTTTAAGAGCACTCAATAGAGTACAACGGTCCACATTGATGCTTTGGAATTGCTCAACTCTCTCCATAGAGGAGCTTTTCACGTTTTTGTGCAATTTGAGACATAACTTGGTCTATTCGCGTCTTTACCTTACGAAACGTGGCACGAAGGCTCAGCTAGCAAGTTAGACTTTTAAGAGCACTCAATAGAGTACAACGGTCCACATTGATGCTTTGGAATTGCTCAACTCTCTCCATAGAGGAGCTTTTCACGTTTTTGTGCAATTTGAGACATAACTTGGTCTATTCGCGTCTTTACCTTACGAAACGTGGCACGAAGGCTCAGCTAGCAAGTTAGACTTTTAAGAGCACTCAATAGAGTACAACGGTCCACATTGATGCTTTGGAATTGCTCAACTCTCTCCATAGAGGAGCTTTTCACGTTTTTGTGCAATTTGAGACATAACTTGGTCTATTCGCGTCTTTACCTTACGAAACGTGGCACGAAGGCTCAGCTAGCAAGTTAGACTTTTAAGAGCACTCAATAGAGTACAACGGTCCACATTGATGCTTTGGAATTGCTCAACTCTCTCCATAGAGGAGCTTTTCACGTTTTTGTGCAATTTGAGACATAACTTGGTCTATTCGCGTCTTTACCTTACGAAACGTGGCACGAAGGCTCAGCTAGCAAGTTAGACTTTTAAGAGCACTCAATAGAGTACAACGGTCCACATTGATGCTTTGGAATTGCTCAACTCTCTCCATAGAGGAGCTTTTCACGTTTTTGTGCAATTTGAGACATAACTTGGTCTATTCGCGTCTTTACCTTACGAAACGTGGCACGAAGGCTCAGCTAGCAAGTTAGACTTTTAAGAGCACTCAATAGAGTACAACGGTCCACATTGATGCTTTGGAATTGCTCAACTCTCTCCATAGAGGAGCTTTTCACGTTTTTGTGCAATTTGAGACATAACTTGGTCTATTCGCGTCTTTACCTTACGAAACGTGGCACGAAGGCTCAGCTAGCAAGTTAGACTTTTAAGAGCACTCAATAGAGTACAACGGTCCACATTGATGCTTTGGAATTGCTCAACTCTCTCCATAGAGGAGCTTTTCACGTTTTTGTGCAATTTGAGACATAACTTGGTCTATTCGCGTCTTTACCTTACGAAACGTGGCACGAAGGCTCAGCTAGCAAGTTAGACTTTTAAGAGCACTCAATAGAGTACAACGGTCCACATTGATGCTTTGGAATTGCTCAACTCTCTCCATAGAGGAGCTTTTCACGTTTTTGTGCAATTTGAGACATAACTTGGTCTATTCGCGTCTTTACCTTACGAAACGTGGCACGAAGGCTCAGCTAGCAAGTTAGACTTTTAAGAGCACTCAATAGAGTACAACGGTCCACATTGATGCTTTGGAATTGCTCAACTCTCTCCATAGAGGAGCTTTTCACGTTTTTGTGCAATTTGAGACATAACTTGGTCTATTCGCGTCTTTACCTTACGAAACGTGGCACGAAGGCTCAGCTAGCAAGTTAGACTTTTAAGAGCACTCAATAGAGTACAACGGTCCACATTGATGCTTTGGAATTGCTCAACTCTCTCCATAGAGGAGCTTTTCACGTTTTTGTGCAATTTGAGACATAACTTGGTCTATTCGCGTCTTTACCTTACGAAACGTGGCACGAAGGCTCAGCTAGCAAGTTAGACTTTTAAGAGCACTCAATAGAGTACAACGGTCCACATTGATGCTTTGGAATTGCTCAACTCTCTCCATAGAGGAGCTTTTCACGTTTTTGTGCAATTTGAGACATAACTTGGTCTATTCGCGTCTTTACCTTACGAAACGTGGCACGAAGGCTCAGCTAGCAAGTTAGACTTTTAAGAGCACTCAATAGAGTACAACGGTCCACATTGATGCTTTGGAATTGCTCAACTCTCTCCATAGAGGAGCTTTTCACGTTTTTGTGCAATTTGAGACATAACTTGGTCTATTCGCGTCTTTACCTTACGAAACGTGGCACGAAGGCTCAACTAGCAAGTTAGACTTTTAAGAGCACTCAATAGAGTACAACGGTCCACATTGATGCTTTGGAATTGCTCAACTCTCTCCATAGAGGAGCTTTTCACGTTTTTGTGCAATTTGAGACATAACTTGGTCTATTCGCGTCTTTACCTTACGAAACGTGGCACGAAGGCTCAGCTAGCAAGTTAGACTTTTAAGAGCACTCAATAGAGTACAACGGTCCACATTGATGCTTTGGAATTGCTCAACTCTCTCCATAGAGGAGCTTTTCACGTTTTTGTGCAATTTGAGACATAACTTGGTCTATTCGCGTCTTTACCTTACGAAACGTGGCACGAAGGCTCAGCTAGCAAGTTAGACTTTTAAGAGCACTCAATAGAGTACAACGGTCCACATTGATGCTTTGGAATTGCTCAACTCTCTCCATAGAGGAGCTTTTCACGTTTTTGTGCAATTTGAGACATAACTTGGTCTATTCGCGTCTTTACCTTACGAAACGTGGCACGAAGGCTCAGCTAGCAAGTTAGACTTTTAAGAGCACTCAATAGAGTACAACGGTCCACATTGATGCTTTGGAATTGCTCAACTCTCTCCATAGAGGAGCTTTTCACGTTTTTGTGCAATTTGAGACATAACTTGGTCTATTCGCGTCTTTACCTTACGAAACGTGGCACGAAGGCTCAGCTAGCAAGTTAGACTTTTAAGAGCACTCAATAGAGTACAACGGTCCACATTGATGCTTTGGAATTGCTCAACTCTCTCCATAGAGGAGCTTTTCACGTTTTTGTGCAATTTGAGACATAACTTGGTCTATTCGCGTCTTTACCTTACGAAACGTGGCACGAAGGCTCAGCTAGCAAGTTAGACTTTTAAGAGCACTCAATAGAGTACAACGGTCCACATTGATGCTTTGGAATTGCTCAACTCTCTCCATAGAGGAGCTTTTCACGTTTTTGTGCAATTTGAGACATAACTTGGTCTATTCGCGTCTTTACCTTACGAAACGTGGCACGAAGGCTCAGCTAGCAAGTTAGACTTTTAAGAGCACTCAATAGAGTACAACGGTCCACATTGATGCTTTGGAATTGCTCAACTCTCTCCATAGAGGAGCTTTTCACGTTTTTGTGCAATTTGAGACATAACTTGGTCTATTCGCGTCTTTACCTTACGAAACGTGGCACGAAGGCTCAGCTAGCAAGTTAGACTTTTAAGAGCACTCAATAGAGTACAACGGTCCACATTGATGCTTTGGAATTGCTCAACTCTCTCCATAGAGGAGCTTTTCACGTTTTTGTGCAATTTGAGACATAACTTGGTCTATTCGCGTCTTTACCTTACGAAACGTGGCACGAAGGCTCAGCTAGCAAGTTAGACTTTTAAGAGCACTCAATAGAGTACAACGGTCCACATTGATGCTTTGGAATTGCTCAACTCTCTCCATAGAGGAGCTTTTCACGTTTTTGTGCAATTTGAGACATAACTTGGTCTATTCGCGTCTTTACCTTACGAAACGTGGCACGAAGGCTCAGCTAGCAAGTTAGACTTTTAAGAGCACTCAATAGAGTACAACGGTCCACATTGATGCTTTGGAATTGCTCAACTCTCTCCATAGAGGAGCTTTTCACGTTTTTGTGCAATTTGAGACATAACTTGGTCTATTCGCGTCTTTACCTTACGAAACGTGGCACGAAGGCTCAGCTAGCAAGTTAGACTTTTAAGAGCACTCAATAGAGTACAACGGTCCACATTGATGCTTTGGAATTGCTCAACTCTCTCCATAGAGGAGCTTTTCACGTTTTTGTGCAATTTGAGACATAACTTGGTCTATTCGCGTCTTTACCTTACGAAACGTGGCACGAAGGCTCAGCTAGCAAGTTAGACTTTTAAGAGCACTCAATAGAGTACAACGGTCCACATTGATGCTTTGGAATTGCTCAACTCTCTCCATAGAGGAGCTTTTCACGTTTTTGTGCAATTTGAGACATAACTTGGTCTATTCGCGTCTTTACCTTACGAAACGTGGCACGAAGGCTCAGCTAGCAAGTTAGACTTTTAAGAGCACTCAATAGAGTACAACGGTCCACATTGATGCTTTGGAATTGCTCAACTCTCTCCATAGAGGAGCTTTTCACGTTTTTGTGCAATTTGAGACATAACTTGGTCTATTCGCGTCTTTACCTTACGAAACGTGGCACGAAGGCTCAGCTAGCAAGTTAGACTTTTAAGAGCACTCAATAGAGTACAACGGTCCACATTGATGCTTTGGAATTGCTCAACTCTCTCCATAGAGGAGCTTTTCACGTTTTTGTGCAATTTGAGACATAACTTGGTCTATTCGCGTCTTTACCTTACGAAACGTGGCACGAAGGCTCAGCTAGCAAGTTAGACTTTTAAGAGCACTCAATAGAGTACAACGGTCCACATTGATGCTTTGGAATTGCTCAACTCTCTCCATAGAGGAGCTTTTCACGTTTTTGTGCAATTTGAGACATAACTTGGTCTATTCGCGTCTTTACCTTACGAAACGTGGCACGAAGGCTCAGCTAGCAAGTTAGACTTTTAAGAGCACTCAATAGAGTACAACGGTCCACATTGATGCTTTGGAATTGCTCAACTCTCTCCATAGAGGAGCTTTTCACGTTTTTGTGCAATTTGAGACATAACTTGGTCTATTCGCGTCTTTACCTTACGAAACGTGGCACGAAGGCTCAGCTAGCAAGTTAGACTTTTAAGAGCACTCAATAGAGTACAACGGTCCACATTGATGCTTTGGAATTGCTCAACTCTCTCCATAGAGGAGCTTTTCACGTTTTTGTGCAATTTGAGACATAACTTGGTCTATTCGCGTCTTTACCTTACGAAACGTGGCACGAAGGCTCAGCTAGCAAGTTAGACTTTTAAGAGCACTCAATAGAGTACAACGGTCCACATTGATGCTTTGGAATTGCTCAACTCTCTCCATAGAGGAGCTTTTCACGTTTTTGTGCAATTTGAGACATAACTTGGTCTATTCGCGTCTTTACCTTACGAAACGTGGCACGAAGGCTCAGCTAGCAAGTTAGACTTTTAAGAGCACTCAATAGAGTACAACGGTCCACATTGATGCTTTGGAATTGCTCAACTCTCTCCATAGAGGAGCTTTTCACGTTTTTGTGCAATTTGAGACATAACTTGGTCTATTCGCGTCTTTACCTTACGAAACGTGGCACGAAGGCTCAGCTAGCAAGTTAGACTTTTAAGAGCACTCAATAGAGTACAACGGTCCACATTGATGCTTTGGAATTGCTCAACTCTCTCCATAGAGGAGCTTTTCACGTTTTTGTGCAATTTGAGACATAACTTGGTCTATTCGCGTCTTTACCTTACGAAACGTGGCACGAAGGCTCAGCTAGCAAGTTAGACTTTTAAGAGCACTCAATAGAGTACAACGGTCCACATTGATGCTTTGGAATTGCTCAACTCTCTCCATAGAGGAGCTTTTCACGTTTTTGTGCAATTTGAGACATAACTTGGTCTATTCGCGTCTTTACCTTACGAAACGTGGCACGAAGGCTCAGCTAGCAAGTTAGACTTTTAAGAGCACTCAATAGAGTACAACGGTCCACATTGATGCTTTGGAATTGCTCAACTCTCTCCATAGAGGAGCTTTTCACGTTTTTGTGCAATTTGAGACATAACTTGGTCTATTCGCGTCTTTACCTTACGAAACGTGGCACGAAGGCTCAGCTAGCAAGTTAGACTTTTAAGAGCACTCAATAGAGTACAACGGTCCACATTGATGCTTTGGAATTGCTCAACTCTCTCCATAGAGGAGCTTTTCACGTTTTTGTGCAATTTGAGACATAACTTGGTCTATTCGCGTCTTTACCTTACGAAACGTGGCACGAAGGCTCAGCTAGCAAGTTAGACTTTTAAGAGCACTCAATAGAGTACAACGGTCCACATTGATGCTTTGGAATTGCTCAACTCTCTCCATAGAGGAGCTTTTCACGTTTTTGTGCAATTTGAGACATAACTTGGTCTATTCGCGTCTTTACCTTACGAAACGTGGCACGAAGGCTCAGCTAGCAAGTTAGACTTTTAAGAGCACTCAATAGAGTACAACGGTCCACATTGATGCTTTGGAATTGCTCAACTCTCTCCATAGAGGAGCTTTTCACGTTTTTGTGCAATTTGAGACATAACTTGGTCTATTCGCGTCTTTACCTTACGAAACGTGGCACGAAGGCTCAGCTAGCAAGTTAGACTTTTAAGAGCACTCAATAGAGTACAACGGTCCACATTGATGCTTTGGAATTGCTCAACTCTCTCCATAGAGGAGCTTTTCACGTTTTTGTGCAATTTGAGACATAACTTGGTCTATTCGCGTCTTTACCTTACGAAACGTGGCACGAAGGCTCAGCTAGCAAGTTAGACTTTTAAGAGCACTCAATAGAGTACAACGGTCCACATTGATGCTTTGGAATTGCTCAACTCTCTCCATAGAGGAGCTTTTCACGTTTTTGTGCAATTTGAGACATAACTTGGTCTATTCGCGTCTTTACCTTACGAAACGTGGCACGAAGGCTCAGCTAGCAAGTTAGACTTTTAAGAGCACTCAATAGAGTACAACGGTCCACATTGATGCTTTGGAATTGCTCAACTCTCTCCATAGAGGAGCTTTTCACGTTTTTGTGCAATTTGAGACATAACTTGGTCTATTCGCGTCTTTACCTTACGAAACGTGGCACGAAGGCTCAGCTAGCAAGTTAGACTTTTAAGAGCACTCAATAGAGTACAACGGTCCACATTGATGCTTTGGAATTGCTCAACTCTCTCCATAGAGGAGCTTTTCACGTTTTTGTGCAATTTGAGACATAACTTGGTCTATTCGCGTCTTTACCTTACGAAACGTGGCACGAAGGCTCAGCTAGCAAGTTAGACTTTTAAGAGCACTCAATAGAGTACAACGGTCCACATTGATGCTTTGGAATTGCTCAACTCTCTCCATAGAGGAGCTTTTCACGTTTTTGTGCAATTTGAGACATAACTTGGTCTATTCGCGTCTTTACCTTACGAAACGTGGCACGAAGGCTCAGCTAGCAAGTTAGACTTTTAAGAGCACTCAATAGAGTACAACGGTCCACATTGATGCTTTGGAATTGCTCAACTCTCTCCATAGAGGAGCTTTTCACGTTTTTGTGCAATTTGAGACATAACTTGGTCTATTCGCGTCTTTACCTTACGAAACGTGGCACGAAGGCTCAGCTAGCAAGTTAGACTTTTAAGAGCACTCAATAGAGTACAACGGTCCACATTGATGCTTTGGAATTGCTCAACTCTCTCCATAGAGGAGCTTTTCACGTTTTTGTGCAATTTGAGACATAACTTGGTCTATTCGCGTCTTTACCTTACGAAACGTGGCACGAAGGCTCAGCTAGCAAGTTAGACTTTTAAGAGCACTCAATAGAGTACAACGGTCCACATTGATGCTTTGGAATTGCTCAACTCTCTCCATAGAGGAGCTTTTCACGTTTTTGTGCAATTTGAGACATAACTTGGTCTATTCGCGTCTTTACCTTACGAAACGTGGCACGAAGGCTCAGCTAGCAAGTTAGACTTTTAAGAGCACTCAATAGAGTACAACGGTCCACATTGATGCTTTGGAATTGCTCAACTCTCTCCATAGAGGAGCTTTTCACGTTTTTGTGCAATTTGAGACATAACTTGGTCTATTCGCGTCTTTACCTTACGAAACGTGGCACGAAGGCTCAGCTAGCAAGTTAGACTTTTAAGAGCACTCAATAGAGTACAACGGTCCACATTGATGCTTTGGAATTGCTCAACTCTCTCCATAGAGGAGCTTTTCACGTTTTTGTGCAATTTGAGACATAACTTGGTCTATTCGCGTCTTTACCTTACGAAACGTGGCACGAAGGCTCAGCTAGCAAGTTAGACTTTTAAGAGCACTCAATAGAGTACAACGGTCCACATTGATGCTTTGGAATTGCTCAACTCTCTCCATAGAGGAGCTTTTCACGTTTTTGTGCAATTTGAGACATAACTTGGTCTATTCGCGTCTTTACCTTACGAAACGTGGCACGAAGGCTCAGCTAGCAAGTTAGACTTTTAAGAGCACTCAATAGAGTACAACGGTCCACATTGATGCTTTGGAATTGCTCAACTCTCTCCATAGAGGAGCTTTTCACGTTTTTGTGCAATTTGAGACATAACTTGGTCTATTCGCGTCTTTACCTTACGAAACGTGGCACGAAGGCTCAGCTAGCAAGTTAGACTTTTAAGAGCACTCAATAGAGTACAACGGTCCACATTGATGCTTTGGAATTGCTCAACTCTCTCCATAGAGGAGCTTTTCACGTTTTTGTGCAATTTGAGACATAACTTGGTCTATTCGCGTCTTTACCTTACGAAACGTGGCACGAAGGCTCAGCTAGCAAGTTAGACTTTTAAGAGCACTCAATAGAGTACAACGGTCCACATTGATGCTTTGGAATTGCTCAACTCTCTCCATAGAGGAGCTTTTCACGTTTTTGTGCAATTTGAGACATAACTTGGTCTATTCGCGTCTTTACCTTACGAAACGTGGCACGAAGGCTCAGCTAGCAAGTTAGACTTTTAAGAGCACTCAATAGAGTACAACGGTCCACATTGATGCTTTGGAATTGCTCAACTCTCTCCATAGAGGAGCTTTTCACGTTTTTGTGCAATTTGAGACATAACTTGGTCTATTCGCGTCTTTACCTTACGAAACGTGGCACGAAGGCTCAGCTAGCAAGTTAGACTTTTAAGAGCACTCAATAGAGTACAACGGTCCACATTGATGCTTTGGAATTGCTCAACTCTCTCCATAGAGGAGCTTTTCACGTTTTTGTGCAATTTGAGACATAACTTGGTCTATTCGCGTCTTTACCTTACGAAACGTGGCACGAAGGCTCAGCTAGCAAGTTAGACTTTTAAGAGCACTCAATAGAGTACAACGGTCCACATTGATGCTTTGGAATTGCTCAACTCTCTCCATAGAGGAGCTTTTCACGTTTTTGTGCAATTTGAGACATAACTTGGTCTATTCGCGTCTTTACCTTACGAAACGTGGCACGAAGGCTCAGCTAGCAAGTTAGACTTTTAAGAGCACTCAATAGAGTACAACGGTCCACATTGATGCTTTGGAATTGCTCAACTCTCTCCATAGAGGAGCTTTTCACGTTTTTGTGCAATTTGAGACATAACTTGGTCTATTCGCGTCTTTACCTTACGAAACGTGGCACGAAGGCTCAGCTAGCAAGTTAGACTTTTAAGAGCACTCAATAGAGTACAACGGTCCACATTGATGCTTTGGAATTGCTCAACTCTCTCCATAGAGGAGCTTTTCACGTTTTTGTGCAATTTGAGACATAACTTGGTCTATTCGCGTCTTTACCTTACGAAACGTGGCACGAAGGCTCAGCTAGCAAGTTAGACTTTTAAGAGCACTCAATAGAGTACAACGGTCCACATTGATGCTTTGGAATTGCTCAACTCTCTCCATAGAGGAGCTTTTCACGTTTTTGTGCAATTTGAGACATAACTTGGTCTATTCGCGTCTTTACCTTACGAAACGTGGCACGAAGGCTCAGCTAGCAAGTTAGACTTTTAAGAGCACTCAATAGAGTACAACGGTCCACATTGATGCTTTGGAATTGCTCAACTCTCTCCATAGAGGAGCTTTTCACGTTTTTGTGCAATTTGAGACATAACTTGGTCTATTCGCGTCTTTACCTTACGAAACGTGGCACGAAGGCTCAGCTAGCAAGTTAGACTTTTAAGAGCACTCAATAGAGTACAACGGTCCACATTGATGCTTTGGAATTGCTCAACTCTCTCCATAGAGGAGCTTTTCACGTTTTTGTGCAATTTGAGACATAACTTGGTCTATTCGCGTCTTTACCTTACGAAACGTGGCACGAAGGCTCAGCTAGCAAGTTAGACTTTTAAGAGCACTCAATAGAGTACAACGGTCCACATTGATGCTTTGGAATTGCTCAACTCTCTCCATAGAGGAGCTTTTCACGTTTTTGTGCAATTTGAGACATAACTTGGTCTATTCGCGTCTTTACCTTACGAAACGTGGCACGAAGGCTCAGCTAGCAAGTTAGACTTTTAAGAGCACTCAATAGAGTACAACGGTCCACATTGATGCTTTGGAATTGCTCAACTCTCTCCATAGAGGAGCTTTTCACGTTTTTGTGCAATTTGAGACATAACTTGGTCTATTCGCGTCTTTACCTTACGAAACGTGGCACGAAGGCTCAGCTAGCAAGTTAGACTTTTAAGAGCACTCAATAGAGTACAACGGTCCACATTGATGCTTTGGAATTGCTCAACTCTCTCCATAGAGGAGCTTTTCACGTTTTTGTGCAATTTGAGACATAACTTGGTCTATTCGCGTCTTTACCTTACGAAACGTGGCACGAAGGCTCAGCTAGCAAGTTAGACTTTTAAGAGCACTCAATAGAGTACAACGGTCCACATTGATGCTTTGGAATTGCTCAACTCTCTCCATAGAGGAGCTTTTCACGTTTTTGTGCAATTTGAGACATAACTTGGTCTATTCGCGTCTTTACCTTACGAAACGTGGCACGAAGGCTCAGCTAGCAAGTTAGACTTTTAAGAGCACTCAATAGAGTACAACGGTCCACATTGATGCTTTGGAATTGCTCAACTCTCTCCATAGAGGAGCTTTTCACGTTTTTGTGCAATTTGAGACATAACTTGGTCTATTCGCGTCTTTACCTTACGAAACGTGGCACGAAGGCTCAGCTAGCAAGTTAGACTTTTAAGAGCACTCAATAGAGTACAACGGTCCACATTGATGCTTTGGAATTGCTCAACTCTCTCCATAGAGGAGCTTTTCACGTTTTTGTGCAATTTGAGACATAACTTGGTCTATTCGCGTCTTTACCTTACGAAACGTGGCACGAAGGCTCAGCTAGCAAGTTAGACTTTTAAGAGCACTCAATAGAGTACAACGGTCCACATTGATGCTTTGGAATTGCTCAACTCTCTCCATAGAGGAGCTTTTCACGTTTTTGTGCAATTTGAGACATAACTTGGTCTATTCGCGTCTTTACCTTACGAAACGTGGCACGAAGGCTCAGCTAGCAAGTTAGACTTTTAAGAGCACTCAATAGAGTACAACGGTCCACATTGATGCTTTGGAATTGCTCAACTCTCTCCATAGAGGAGCTTTTCACGTTTTTGTGCAATTTGAGACATAACTTGGTCTATTCGCGTCTTTACCTTACGAAACGTGGCACGAAGGCTCAGCTAGCAAGTTAGACTTTTAAGAGCACTCAATAGAGTACAACGGTCCACATTGATGCTTTGGAATTGCTCAACTCTCTCCATAGAGGAGCTTTTCACGTTTTTGTGCAATTTGAGACATAACTTGGTCTATTCGCGTCTTTACCTTACGAAACGTGGCACGAAGGCTCAGCTAGCAAGTTAGACTTTTAAGAGCACTCAATAGAGTACAACGGTCCACATTGATGCTTTGGAATTGCTCAACTCTCTCCATAGAGGAGCTTTTCACGTTTTTGTGCAATTTGAGACATAACTTGGTCTATTCGCGTCTTTACCTTACGAAACGTGGCACGAAGGCTCAGCTAGCAAGTTAGACTTTTAAGAGCACTCAATAGAGTACAACGGTCCACATTGATGCTTTGGAATTGCTCAACTCTCTCCATAGAGGAGCTTTTCACGTTTTTGTGCAATTTGAGACATAACTTGGTCTATTCGCGTCTTTACCTTACGAAACGTGGCACGAAGGCTCAGCTAGCAAGTTAGACTTTTAAGAGCACTCAATAGAGTACAACGGTCCACATTGATGCTTTGGAATTGCTCAACTCTCTCCATAGAGGAGCTTTTCACGTTTTTGTGCAATTTGAGACATAACTTGGTCTATTCGCGTCTTTACCTTACGAAACGTGGCACGAAGGCTCAGCTAGCAAGTTAGACTTTTAAGAGCACTCAATAGAGTACAACGGTCCACATTGATGCTTTGGAATTGCTCAACTCTCTCCATAGAGGAGCTTTTCACGTTTTTGTGCAATTTGAGACATAACTTGGTCTATTCGCGTCTTTACCTTACGAAACGTGGCACGAAGGCTCAGCTAGCAAGTTAGACTTTTAAGAGCACTCAATAGAGTACAACGGTCCACATTGATGCTTTGGAATTGCTCAACTCTCTCCATAGAGGAGCTTTTCACGTTTTTGTGCAATTTGAGACATAACTTGGTCTATTCGCGTCTTTACCTTACGAAACGTGGCACGAAGGCTCAGCTAGCAAGTTAGACTTTTAAGAGCACTCAATAGAGTACAACGGTCCACATTGATGCTTTGGAATTGCTCAACTCTCTCCATAGAGGAGCTTTTCACGTTTTTGTGCAATTTGAGACATAACTTGGTCTATTCGCGTCTTTACCTTACGAAACGTGGCACGAAGGCTCAGCTAGCAAGTTAGACTTTTAAGAGCACTCAATAGAGTACAACGGTCCACATTGATGCTTTGGAATTGCTCAACTCTCTCCATAGAGGAGCTTTTCACGTTTTTGTGCAATTTGAGACATAACTTGGTCTATTCGCGTCTTTACCTTACGAAACGTGGCACGAAGGCTCAGCTAGCAAGTTAGACTTTTAAGAGCACTCAATAGAGTACAACGGTCCACATTGATGCTTTGGAATTGCTCAACTCTCTCCATAGAGGAGCTTTTCACGTTTTTGTGCAATTTGAGACATAACTTGGTCTATTCGCGTCTTTACCTTACGAAACGTGGCACGAAGGCTCAGCTAGCAAGTTAGACTTTTAAGAGCACTCAATAGAGTACAACGGTCCACATTGATGCTTTGGAATTGCTCAACTCTCTCCATAGAGGAGCTTTTCACGTTTTTGTGCAATTTGAGACATAACTTGGTCTATTCGCGTCTTTACCTTACGAAACGTGGCACGAAGGCTCAGCTAGCAAGTTAGACTTTTAAGAGCACTCAATAGAGTACAACGGTCCACATTGATGCTTTGGAATTGCTCAACTCTCTCCATAGAGGAGCTTTTCACGTTTTTGTGCAATTTGAGACATAACTTGGTCTATTCGCGTCTTTACCTTACGAAACGTGGCACGAAGGCTCAGCTAGCAAGTTAGACTTTTAAGAGCACTCAATAGAGTACAACGGTCCACATTGATGCTTTGGAATTGCTCAACTCTCTCCATAGAGGAGCTTTTCACGTTTTTGTGCAATTTGAGACATAACTTGGTCTATTCGCGTCTTTACCTTACGAAACGTGGCACGAAGGCTCAGCTAGCAAGTTAGACTTTTAAGAGCACTCAATAGAGTACAACGGTCCACATTGATGCTTTGGAATTGCTCAACTCTCTCCATAGAGGAGCTTTTCACGTTTTTGTGCAATTTGAGACATAACTTGGTCTATTCGCGTCTTTACCTTACGAAACGTGGCACGAAGGCTCAGCTAGCAAGTTAGACTTTTAAGAGCACTCAATAGAGTACAACGGTCCACATTGATGCTTTGGAATTGCTCAACTCTCTCCATAGAGGAGCTTTTCACGTTTTTGTGCAATTTGAGACATAACTTGGTCTATTCGCGTCTTTACCTTACGAAACGTGGCACGAAGGCTCAGCTAGCAAGTTAGACTTTTAAGAGCACTCAATAGAGTACAACGGTCCACATTGATGCTTTGGAATTGCTCAACTCTCTCCATAGAGGAGCTTTTCACGTTTTTGTGCAATTTGAGACATAACTTGGTCTATTCGCGTCTTTACCTTACGAAACGTGGCACGAAGGCTCAGCTAGCAAGTTAGACTTTTAAGAGCACTCAATAGAGTACAACGGTCCACATTGATGCTTTGGAATTGCTCAACTCTCTCCATAGAGGAGCTTTTCACGTTTTTGTGCAATTTGAGACATAACTTGGTCTATTCGCGTCTTTACCTTACGAAACGTGGCACGAAGGCTCAGCTAGCAAGTTAGACTTTTAAGAGCACTCAATAGAGTACAACGGTCCACATTGATGCTTTGGAATTGCTCAACTCTCTCCATAGAGGAGCTTTTCACGTTTTTGTGCAATTTGAGACATAACTTGGTCTATTCGCGTCTTTACCTTACGAAACGTGGCACGAAGGCTCAGCTAGCAAGTTAGACTTTTAAGAGCACTCAATAGAGTACAACGGTCCACATTGATGCTTTGGAATTGCTCAACTCTCTCCATAGAGGAGCTTTTCACGTTTTTGTGCAATTTGAGACATAACTTGGTCTATTCGCGTCTTTACCTTACGAAACGTGGCACGAAGGCTCAGCTAGCAAGTTAGACTTTTAAGAGCACTCAATAGAGTACAACGGTCCACATTGATGCTTTGGAATTGCTCAACTCTCTCCATAGAGGAGCTTTTCACGTTTTTGTGCAATTTGAGACATAACTTGGTCTATTCGCGTCTTTACCTTACGAAACGTGGCACGAAGGCTCAGCTAGCAAGTTAGACTTTTAAGAGCACTCAATAGAGTACAACGGTCCACATTGATGCTTTGGAATTGCTCAACTCTCTCCATAGAGGAGCTTTTCACGTTTTTGTGCAATTTGAGACATAACTTGGTCTATTCGCGTCTTTACCTTACGAAACGTGGCACGAAGGCTCAGCTAGCAAGTTAGACTTTTAAGAGCACTCAATAGAGTACAACGGTCCACATTGATGCTTTGGAATTGCTCAACTCTCTCCATAGAGGAGCTTTTCACGTTTTTGTGCAATTTGAGACATAACTTGGTCTATTCGCGTCTTTACCTTACGAAACGTGGCACGAAGGCTCAGCTAGCAAGTTAGACTTTTAAGAGCACTCAATAGAGTACAACGGTCCACATTGATGCTTTGGAATTGCTCAACTCTCTCCATAGAGGAGCTTTTCACGTTTTTGTGCAATTTGAGACATAACTTGGTCTATTCGCGTCTTTACCTTACGAAACGTGGCACGAAGGCTCAGCTAGCAAGTTAGACTTTTAAGAGCACTCAATAGAGTACAACGGTCCACATTGATGCTTTGGAATTGCTCAACTCTCTCCATAGAGGAGCTTTTCACGTTTTTGTGCAATTTGAGACATAACTTGGTCTATTCGCGTCTTTACCTTACGAAACGTGGCACGAAGGCTCAGCTAGCAAGTTAGACTTTTAAGAGCACTCAATAGAGTACAACGGTCCACATTGATGCTTTGGAATTGCTCAACTCTCTCCATAGAGGAGCTTTTCACGTTTTTGTGCAATTTGAGACATAACTTGGTCTATTCGCGTCTTTACCTTACGAAACGTGGCACGAAGGCTCAGCTAGCAAGTTAGACTTTTAAGAGCACTCAATAGAGTACAACGGTCCACATTGATGCTTTGGAATTGCTCAACTCTCTCCATAGAGGAGCTTTTCACGTTTTTGTGCAATTTGAGACATAACTTGGTCTATTCGCGTCTTTACCTTACGAAACGTGGCACGAAGGCTCAGCTAGCAAGTTAGACTTTTAAGAGCACTCAATAGAGTACAACGGTCCACATTGATGCTTTGGAATTGCTCAACTCTCTCCATAGAGGAGCTTTTCACGTTTTTGTGCAATTTGAGACATAACTTGGTCTATTCGCGTCTTTACCTTACGAAACGTGGCACGAAGGCTCAGCTAGCAAGTTAGACTTTTAAGAGCACTCAATAGAGTACAACGGTCCACATTGATGCTTTGGAATTGCTCAACTCTCTCCATAGAGGAGCTTTTCACGTTTTTGTGCAATTTGAGACATAACTTGGTCTATTCGCGTCTTTACCTTACGAAACGTGGCACGAAGGCTCAGCTAGCAAGTTAGACTTTTAAGAGCACTCAATAGAGTACAACGGTCCACATTGATGCTTTGGAATTGCTCAACTCTCTCCATAGAGGAGCTTTTCACGTTTTTGTGCAATTTGAGACATAACTTGGTCTATTCGCGTCTTTACCTTACGAAACGTGGCACGAAGGCTCAGCTAGCAAGTTAGACTTTTAAGAGCACTCAATAGAGTACAACGGTCCACATTGATGCTTTGGAATTGCTCAACTCTCTCCATAGAGGAGCTTTTCACGTTTTTGTGCAATTTGAGACATAACTTGGTCTATTCGCGTCTTTACCTTACGAAACGTGGCACGAAGGCTCAGCTAGCAAGTTAGACTTTTAAGAGCACTCAATAGAGTACAACGGTCCACATTGATGCTTTGGAATTGCTCAACTCTCTCCATAGAGGAGCTTTTCACGTTTTTGTGCAATTTGAGACATAACTTGGTCTATTCGCGTCTTTACCTTACGAAACGTGGCACGAAGGCTCAGCTAGCAAGTTAGACTTTTAAGAGCACTCAATAGAGTACAACGGTCCACATTGATGCTTTGGAATTGCTCAACTCTCTCCATAGAGGAGCTTTTCACGTTTTTGTGCAATTTGAGACATAACTTGGTCTATTCGCGTCTTTACCTTACGAAACGTGGCACGAAGGCTCAGCTAGCAAGTTAGACTTTTAAGAGCACTCAATAGAGTACAACGGTCCACATTGATGCTTTGGAATTGCTCAACTCTCTCCATAGAGGAGCTTTTCACGTTTTTGTGCAATTTGAGACATAACTTGGTCTATTCGCGTCTTTACCTTACGAAACGTGGCACGAAGGCTCAGCTAGCAAGTTAGACTTTTAAGAGCACTCAATAGAGTACAACGGTCCACATTGATGCTTTGGAATTGCTCAACTCTCTCCATAGAGGAGCTTTTCACGTTTTTGTGCAATTTGAGACATAACTTGGTCTATTCGCGTCTTTACCTTACGAAACGTGGCACGAAGGCTCAGCTAGCAAGTTAGACTTTTAAGAGCACTCAATAGAGTACAACGGTCCACATTGATGCTTTGGAATTGCTCAACTCTCTCCATAGAGGAGCTTTTCACGTTTTTGTGCAATTTGAGACATAACTTGGTCTATTCGCGTCTTTACCTTACGAAACGTGGCACGAAGGCTCAGCTAGCAAGTTAGACTTTTAAGAGCACTCAATAGAGTACAACGGTCCACATTGATGCTTTGGAATTGCTCAACTCTCTCCATAGAGGAGCTTTTCACGTTTTTGTGCAATTTGAGACATAACTTGGTCTATTCGCGTCTTTACCTTACGAAACGTGGCACGAAGGCTCAGCTAGCAAGTTAGACTTTTAAGAGCACTCAATAGAGTACAACGGTCCACATTGATGCTTTGGAATTGCTCAACTCTCTCCATAGAGGAGCTTTTCACGTTTTTGTGCAATTTGAGACATAACTTGGTCTATTCGCGTCTTTACCTTACGAAACGTGGCACGAAGGCTCAGCTAGCAAGTTAGACTTTTAAGAGCACTCAATAGAGTACAACGGTCCACATTGATGCTTTGGAATTGCTCAACTCTCTCCATAGAGGAGCTTTTCACGTTTTTGTGCAATTTGAGACATAACTTGGTCTATTCGCGTCTTTACCTTACGAAACGTGGCACGAAGGCTCAGCTAGCAAGTTAGACTTTTAAGAGCACTCAATAGAGTACAACGGTCCACATTGATGCTTTGGAATTGCTCAACTCTCTCCATAGAGGAGCTTTTCACGTTTTTGTGCAATTTGAGACATAACTTGGTCTATTCGCGTCTTTACCTTACGAAACGTGGCACGAAGGCTCAGCTAGCAAGTTAGACTTTTAAGAGCACTCAATAGAGTACAACGGTCCACATTGATGCTTTGGAATTGCTCAACTCTCTCCATAGAGGAGCTTTTCACGTTTTTGTGCAATTTGAGACATAACTTGGTCTATTCGCGTCTTTACCTTACGAAACGTGGCACGAAGGCTCAGCTAGCAAGTTAGACTTTTAAGAGCACTCAATAGAGTACAACGGTCCACATTGATGCTTTGGAATTGCTCAACTCTCTCCATAGAGGAGCTTTTCACGTTTTTGTGCAATTTGAGACATAACTTGGTCTATTCGCGTCTTTACCTTACGAAACGTGGCACGAAGGCTCAACTAGCAAGTTAGACTTTTAAGAGCACTCAATAGAGTACAACGGTCCACATTGATGCTTTGGAATTGCTCAACTCTCTCCATAGAGGAGCTTTTCACGTTTTTGTGCAATTTGAGACATAACTTGGTCTATTCGCGTCTTTACCTTACGAAACGTGGCACGAAGGCTCAGCTAGCAAGTTAGACTTTTAAGAGCACTCAATAGAGTACAACGGTCCACATTGATGCTTTGGAATTGCTCAACTCTCTCCATAGAGGAGCTTTTCACGTTTTTGTGCAATTTGAGACATAACTTGGTCTATTCGCGTCTTTACCTTACGAAACGTGGCACGAAGGCTCAGCTAGCAAGTTAGACTTTTAAGAGCACTCAATAGAGTACAACGGTCCACATTGATGCTTTGGAATTGCTCAACTCTCTCCATAGAGGAGCTTTTCACGTTTTTGTGCAATTTGAGACATAACTTGGTCTATTCGCGTCTTTACCTTACGAAACGTGGCACGAAGGCTCAGCTAGCAAGTTAGACTTTTAAGAGCACTCAATAGAGTACAACGGTCCACATTGATGCTTTGGAATTGCTCAACTCTCTCCATAGAGGAGCTTTTCACGTTTTTGTGCAATTTGAGACATAACTTGGTCTATTCGCGTCTTTACCTTACGAAACGTGGCACGAAGGCTCAGCTAGCAAGTTAGACTTTTAAGAGCACTCAATAGAGTACAACGGTCCACATTGATGCTTTGGAATTGCTCAACTCTCTCCATAGAGGAGCTTTTCACGTTTTTGTGCAATTTGAGACATAACTTGGTCTATTCGCGTCTTTACCTTACGAAACGTGGCACGAAGGCTCAGCTAGCAAGTTAGACTTTTAAGAGCACTCAATAGAGTACAACGGTCCACATTGATGCTTTGGAATTGCTCAACTCTCTCCATAGAGGAGCTTTTCACGTTTTTGTGCAATTTGAGACATAACTTGGTCTATTCGCGTCTTTACCTTACGAAACGTGGCACGAAGGCTCAGCTAGCAAGTTAGACTTTTAAGAGCACTCAATAGAGTACAACGGTCCACATTGATGCTTTGGAATTGCTCAACTCTCTCCATAGAGGAGCTTTTCACGTTTTTGTGCAATTTGAGACATAACTTGGTCTATTCGCGTCTTTACCTTACGAAACGTGGCACGAAGGCTCAGCTAGCAAGTTAGACTTTTAAGAGCACTCAATAGAGTACAACGGTCCACATTGATGCTTTGGAATTGCTCAACTCTCTCCATAGAGGAGCTTTTCACGTTTTTGTGCAATTTGAGACATAACTTGGTCTATTCGCGTCTTTACCTTACGAAACGTGGCACGAAGGCTCAGCTAGCAAGTTAGACTTTTAAGAGCACTCAATAGAGTACAACGGTCCACATTGATGCTTTGGAATTGCTCAACTCTCTCCATAGAGGAGCTTTTCACGTTTTTGTGCAATTTGAGACATAACTTGGTCTATTCGCGTCTTTACCTTACGAAACGTGGCACGAAGGCTCAGCTAGCAAGTTAGACTTTTAAGAGCACTCAATAGAGTACAACGGTCCACATTGATGCTTTGGAATTGCTCAACTCTCTCCATAGAGGAGCTTTTCACGTTTTTGTGCAATTTGAGACATAACTTGGTCTATTCGCGTCTTTACCTTACGAAACGTGGCACGAAGGCTCAGCTAGCAAGTTAGACTTTTAAGAGCACTCAATAGAGTACAACGGTCCACATTGATGCTTTGGAATTGCTCAACTCTCTCCATAGAGGAGCTTTTCACGTTTTTGTGCAATTTGAGACATAACTTGGTCTATTCGCGTCTTTACCTTACGAAACGTGGCACGAAGGCTCAGCTAGCAAGTTAGACTTTTAAGAGCACTCAATAGAGTACAACGGTCCACATTGATGCTTTGGAATTGCTCAACTCTCTCCATAGAGGAGCTTTTCACGTTTTTGTGCAATTTGAGACATAACTTGGTCTATTCGCGTCTTTACCTTACGAAACGTGGCACGAAGGCTCAGCTAGCAAGTTAGACTTTTAAGAGCACTCAATAGAGTACAACGGTCCACATTGATGCTTTGGAATTGCTCAACTCTCTCCATAGAGGAGCTTTTCACGTTTTTGTGCAATTTGAGACATAACTTGGTCTATTCGCGTCTTTACCTTACGAAACGTGGCACGAAGGCTCAGCTAGCAAGTTAGACTTTTAAGAGCACTCAATAGAGTACAACGGTCCACATTGATGCTTTGGAATTGCTCAACTCTCTCCATAGAGGAGCTTTTCACGTTTTTGTGCAATTTGAGACATAACTTGGTCTATTCGCGTCTTTACCTTACGAAACGTGGCACGAAGGCTCAGCTAGCAAGTTAGACTTTTAAGAGCACTCAATAGAGTACAACGGTCCACATTGATGCTTTGGAATTGCTCAACTCTCTCCATAGAGGAGCTTTTCACGTTTTTGTGCAATTTGAGACATAACTTGGTCTATTCGCGTCTTTACCTTACGAAACGTGGCACGAAGGCTCAGCTAGCAAGTTAGACTTTTAAGAGCACTCAATAGAGTACAACGGTCCACATTGATGCTTTGGAATTGCTCAACTCTCTCCATAGAGGAGCTTTTCACGTTTTTGTGCAATTTGAGACATAACTTGGTCTATTCGCGTCTTTACCTTACGAAACGTGGCACGAAGGCTCAGCTAGCAAGTTAGACTTTTAAGAGCACTCAATAGAGTACAACGGTCCACATTGATGCTTTGGAATTGCTCAACTCTCTCCATAGAGGAGCTTTTCACGTTTTTGTGCAATTTGAGACATAACTTGGTCTATTCGCGTCTTTACCTTACGAAACGTGGCACGAAGGCTCAGCTAGCAAGTTAGACTTTTAAGAGCACTCAATAGAGTACAACGGTCCACATTGATGCTTTGGAATTGCTCAACTCTCTCCATAGAGGAGCTTTTCACGTTTTTGTGCAATTTGAGACATAACTTGGTCTATTCGCGTCTTTACCTTACGAAACGTGGCACGAAGGCTCAGCTAGCAAGTTAGACTTTTAAGAGCACTCAATAGAGTACAACGGTCCACATTGATGCTTTGGAATTGCTCAACTCTCTCCATAGAGGAGCTTTTCACGTTTTTGTGCAATTTGAGACATAACTTGGTCTATTCGCGTCTTTACCTTACGAAACGTGGCACGAAGGCTCAGCTAGCAAGTTAGACTTTTAAGAGCACTCAATAGAGTACAACGGTCCACATTGATGCTTTGGAATTGCTCAACTCTCTCCATAGAGGAGCTTTTCACGTTTTTGTGCAATTTGAGACATAACTTGGTCTATTCGCGTCTTTACCTTACGAAACGTGGCACGAAGGCTCAACTAGCAAGTTAGACTTTTAAGAGCACTCAATAGAGTACAACGGTCCACATTGATGCTTTGGAATTGCTCAACTCTCTCCATAGAGGAGCTTTTCACGTTTTTGTGCAATTTGAGACATAACTTGGTCTATTCGCGTCTTTACCTTACGAAACGTGGCACGAAGGCTCAGCTAGCAAGTTAGACTTTTAAGAGCACTCAATAGAGTACAACGGTCCACATTGATGCTTTGGAATTGCTCAACTCTCTCCATAGAGGAGCTTTTCACGTTTTTGTGCAATTTGAGACATAACTTGGTCTATTCGCGTCTTTACCTTACGAAACGTGGCACGAAGGCTCAGCTAGCAAGTTAGACTTTTAAGAGCACTCAATAGAGTACAACGGTCCACATTGATGCTTTGGAATTGCTCAACTCTCTCCATAGAGGAGCTTTTCACGTTTTTGTGCAATTTGAGACATAACTTGGTCTATTCGCGTCTTTACCTTACGAAACGTGGCACGAAGGCTCAGCTAGCAAGTTAGACTTTTAAGAGCACTCAATAGAGTACAACGGTCCACATTGATGCTTTGGAATTGCTCAACTCTCTCCATAGAGGAGCTTTTCACGTTTTTGTGCAATTTGAGACATAACTTGGTCTATTCGCGTCTTTACCTTACGAAACGTGGCACGAAGGCTCAGCTAGCAAGTTAGACTTTTAAGAGCACTCAATAGAGTACAACGGTCCACATTGATGCTTTGGAATTGCTCAACTCTCTCCATAGAGGAGCTTTTCACGTTTTTGTGCAATTTGAGACATAACTTGGTCTATTCGCGTCTTTACCTTACGAAACGTGGCACGAAGGCTCAGCTAGCAAGTTAGACTTTTAAGAGCACTCAATAGAGTACAACGGTCCACATTGATGCTTTGGAATTGCTCAACTCTCTCCATAGAGGAGCTTTTCACGTTTTTGTGCAATTTGAGACATAACTTGGTCTATTCGCGTCTTTACCTTACGAAACGTGGCACGAAGGCTCAACTAGCAAGTTAGACTTTTAAGAGCACTCAATAGAGTACAACGGTCCACATTGATGCTTTGGAATTGCTCAACTCTCTCCATAGAGGAGCTTTTCACGTTTTTGTGCAATTTGAGACATAACTTGGTCTATTCGCGTCTTTACCTTACGAAACGTGGCACGAAGGCTCAGCTAGCAAGTTAGACTTTTAAGAGCACTCAATAGAGTACAACGGTCCACATTGATGCTTTGGAATTGCTCAACTCTCTCCATAGAGGAGCTTTTCACGTTTTTGTGCAATTTGAGACATAACTTGGTCTATTCGCGTCTTTACCTTACGAAACGTGGCACGAAGGCTCAGCTAGCAAGTTAGACTTTTAAGAGCACTCAATAGAGTACAACGGTCCACATTGATGCTTTGGAATTGCTCAACTCTCTCCATAGAGGAGCTTTTCACGTTTTTGTGCAATTTGAGACATAACTTGGTCTATTCGCGTCTTTACCTTACGAAACGTGGCACGAAGGCTCAGCTAGCAAGTTAGACTTTTAAGAGCACTCAATAGAGTACAACGGTCCACATTGATGCTTTGGAATTGCTCAACTCTCTCCATAGAGGAGCTTTTCACGTTTTTGTGCAATTTGAGACATAACTTGGTCTATTCGCGTCTTTACCTTACGAAACGTGGCACGAAGGCTCAGCTAGCAAGTTAGACTTTTAAGAGCACTCAATAGAGTACAACGGTCCACATTGATGCTTTGGAATTGCTCAACTCTCTCCATAGAGGAGCTTTTCACGTTTTTGTGCAATTTGAGACATAACTTGGTCTATTCGCGTCTTTACCTTACGAAACGTGGCACGAAGGCTCAGCTAGCAAGTTAGACTTTTAAGAGCACTCAATAGAGTACAACGGTCCACATTGATGCTTTGGAATTGCTCAACTCTCTCCATAGAGGAGCTTTTCACGTTTTTGTGCAATTTGAGACATAACTTGGTCTATTCGCGTCTTTACCTTACGAAACGTGGCACGAAGGCTCAGCTAGCAAGTTAGACTTTTAAGAGCACTCAATAGAGTACAACGGTCCACATTGATGCTTTGGAATTGCTCAACTCTCTCCATAGAGGAGCTTTTCACGTTTTTGTGCAATTTGAGACATAACTTGGTCTATTCGCGTCTTTACCTTACGAAACGTGGCACGAAGGCTCAGCTAGCAAGTTAGACTTTTAAGAGCACTCAATAGAGTACAACGGTCCACATTGATGCTTTGGAATTGCTCAACTCTCTCCATAGAGGAGCTTTTCACGTTTTTGTGCAATTTGAGACATAACTTGGTCTATTCGCGTCTTTACCTTACGAAACGTGGCACGAAGGCTCAGCTAGCAAGTTAGACTTTTAAGAGCACTCAATAGAGTACAACGGTCCACATTGATGCTTTGGAATTGCTCAACTCTCTCCATAGAGGAGCTTTTCACGTTTTTGTGCAATTTGAGACATAACTTGGTCTATTCGCGTCTTTACCTTACGAAACGTGGCACGAAGGCTCAGCTAGCAAGTTAGACTTTTAAGAGCACTCAATAGAGTACAACGGTCCACATTGATGCTTTGGAATTGCTCAACTCTCTCCATAGAGGAGCTTTTCACGTTTTTGTGCAATTTGAGACATAACTTGGTCTATTCGCGTCTTTACCTTACGAAACGTGGCACGAAGGCTCAGCTAGCAAGTTAGACTTTTAAGAGCACTCAATAGAGTACAACGGTCCACATTGATGCTTTGGAATTGCTCAACTCTCTCCATAGAGGAGCTTTTCACGTTTTTGTGCAATTTGAGACATAACTTGGTCTATTCGCGTCTTTACCTTACGAAACGTGGCACGAAGGCTCAGCTAGCAAGTTAGACTTTTAAGAGCACTCAATAGAGTACAACGGTCCACATTGATGCTTTGGAATTGCTCAACTCTCTCCATAGAGGAGCTTTTCACGTTTTTGTGCAATTTGAGACATAACTTGGTCTATTCGCGTCTTTACCTTACGAAACGTGGCACGAAGGCTCAGCTAGCAAGTTAGACTTTTAAGAGCACTCAATAGAGTACAACGGTCCACATTGATGCTTTGGAATTGCTCAACTCTCTCCATAGAGGAGCTTTTCACGTTTTTGTGCAATTTGAGACATAACTTGGTCTATTCGCGTCTTTACCTTACGAAACGTGGCACGAAGGCTCAGCTAGCAAGTTAGACTTTTAAGAGCACTCAATAGAGTACAACGGTCCACATTGATGCTTTGGAATTGCTCAACTCTCTCCATAGAGGAGCTTTTCACGTTTTTGTGCAATTTGAGACATAACTTGGTCTATTCGCGTCTTTACCTTACGAAACGTGGCACGAAGGCTCAGCTAGCAAGTTAGACTTTTAAGAGCACTCAATAGAGTACAACGGTCCACATTGATGCTTTGGAATTGCTCAACTCTCTCCATAGAGGAGCTTTTCACGTTTTTGTGCAATTTGAGACATAACTTGGTCTATTCGCGTCTTTACCTTACGAAACGTGGCACGAAGGCTCAGCTAGCAAGTTAGACTTTTAAGAGCACTCAATAGAGTACAACGGTCCACATTGATGCTTTGGAATTGCTCAACTCTCTCCATAGAGGAGCTTTTCACGTTTTTGTGCAATTTGAGACATAACTTGGTCTATTCGCGTCTTTACCTTACGAAACGTGGCACGAAGGCTCAGCTAGCAAGTTAGACTTTTAAGAGCACTCAATAGAGTACAACGGTCCACATTGATGCTTTGGAATTGCTCAACTCTCTCCATAGAGGAGCTTTTCACGTTTTTGTGCAATTTGAGACATAACTTGGTCTATTCGCGTCTTTACCTTACGAAACGTGGCACGAAGGCTCAGCTAGCAAGTTAGACTTTTAAGAGCACTCAATAGAGTACAACGGTCCACATTGATGCTTTGGAATTGCTCAACTCTCTCCATAGAGGAGCTTTTCACGTTTTTGTGCAATTTGAGACATAACTTGGTCTATTCGCGTCTTTACCTTACGAAACGTGGCACGAAGGCTCAGCTAGCAAGTTAGACTTTTAAGAGCACTCAATAGAGTACAACGGTCCACATTGATGCTTTGGAATTGCTCAACTCTCTCCATAGAGGAGCTTTTCACGTTTTTGTGCAATTTGAGACATAACTTGGTCTATTCGCGTCTTTACCTTACGAAACGTGGCACGAAGGCTCAGCTAACAAGTTATACTTTTAAGAGCACTCAATAGAGTACAACGGTCCACATTGATGCTTTGGAATTGCTCAACTCTCTCCATAGAGGAGCTTTTCACGTTTTTGTGCAATTTGAGACATAACTTGGTCTATTCGCGTCTTTACCTTACGAAACGTGGCACGAAGGCTCAGCTAGCAAGTTAGACTTTTAAGAGCACTCAATAGAGTACAACGGTCCACATTGATGCTTTGGAATTGCTCAACTCTCTCCATAGAGGAGCTTTTCACGTTTTTGTGCAATTTGAGACATAACTTGGTCTATTCGCGTCTTTACCTTACGAAACGTGGCACGAAGGCTCAGCTATCAAGTTAGACTTTTAAGAGCACTCAATAGAGTACAACGGTCCACATTGATGCTTTGGAATTGCTCAACTCTCTCCATAGAGGAGCTTTTCACGTTTTTGTGCAATTTGAGACATAACTTGGTCTATTCGCGTCTTTACCTTACGAAACGTGGCACGAAGGCTCAGCTAGCAAGTTAGACTTTTAAGAGCACTCAATAGAGTACAACGGTCCACATTGATGCTTTGGAATTGCTCAACTCTCTCCATAGAGGAGCTTTTCACGTTTTTGTGCAATTTGAGACATAACTTGGTCTATTCGCGTCTTTACCTTACGAAACGTGGCACGAAGGCTCAGCTAGCAAGTTAGACTTTTAAGAGCACTCAATAGAGTACAACGGTCCACATTGATGCTTTGGAATTGCTCAACTCTCTCCATAGAGGAGCTTTTCACGTTTTTGTGCAATTTGAGACATAACTTGGTCTATTCGCGTCTTTACCTTACGAAACGTGGCACGAAGGCTCAGCTAGCAAGTTAGACTTTTAAGAGCACTCAATAGAGTACAACGGTCCACATTGATGCTTTGGAATTGCTCAACTCTCTCCATAGAGGAGCTTTTCACGTTTTTGTGCAATTTGAGACATAACTTGGTCTATTCGCGTCTTTACCTTACGAAACGTGGCACGAAGGCTCAGCTAGCAAGTTAGACTTTTAAGAGCACTCAATAGAGTACAACGGTCCACATTGATGCTTTGGAATTGCTCAACTCTCTCCATAGAGGAGCTTTTCACGTTTTTGTGCAATTTGAGACATAACTTGGTCTATTCGCGTCTTTACCTTACGAAACGTGGCACGAAGGCTCAGCTAGCAAGTTAGACTTTTAAGAGCACTCAATAGAGTACAACGGTCCACATTGATGCTTTGGAATTGCTCAACTCTCTCCATAGAGGAGCTTTTCACGTTTTTGTGCAATTTGAGACATAACTTGGTCTATTCGCGTCTTTACCTTACGAAACGTGGCACGAAGGCTCAGCTAGCAAGTTAGACTTTTAAGAGCACTCAATAGAGTACAACGGTCCACATTGATGCTTTGGAATTGCTCAACTCTCTCCATAGAGGAGCTTTTCACGTTTTTGTGCAATTTGAGACATAACTTGGTCTATTCGCGTCTTTACCTTACGAAACGTGGCACGAAGGCTCAGCTAGCAAGTTAGACTTTTAAGAGCACTCAATAGAGTACAACGGTCCACATTGATGCTTTGGAATTGCTCAACTCTCTCCATAGAGGAGCTTTTCACGTTTTTGTGCAATTTGAGACATAACTTGGTCTATTCGCGTCTTTACCTTACGAAACGTGGCACGAAGGCTCAGCTAGCAAGTTAGACTTTTAAGAGCACTCAATAGAGTACAACGGTCCACATTGATGCTTTGGAATTGCTCAACTCTCTCCATAGAGGAGCTTTTCACGTTTTTGTGCAATTTGAGACATAACTTGGTCTATTCGCGTCTTTACCTTACGAAACGTGGCACGAAGGCTCAGCTAGCAAGTTAGACTTTTAAGAGCACTCAATAGAGTACAACGGTCCACATTGATGCTTTGGAATTGCTCAACTCTCTCCATAGAGGAGCTTTTCACGTTTTTGTGCAATTTGAGACATAACTTGGTCTATTCGCGTCTTTACCTTACGAAACGTGGCACGAAGGCTCAGCTAGCAAGTTAGACTTTTAAGAGCACTCAATAGAGTACAACGGTCCACATTGATGCTTTGGAATTGCTCAACTCTCTCCATAGAGGAGCTTTTCACGTTTTTGTGCAATTTGAGACATAACTTGGTCTATTCGCGTCTTTACCTTACGAAACGTGGCACGAAGGCTCAGCTAGCAAGTTAGACTTTTAAGAGCACTCAATAGAGTACAACGGTCCACATTGATGCTTTGGAATTGCTCAACTCTCTCCATAGAGGAGCTTTTCACGTTTTTGTGCAATTTGAGACATAACTTGGTCTATTCGCGTCTTTACCTTACGAAACGTGGCACGAAGGCTCAGCTAGCAAGTTAGACTTTTAAGAGCACTCAATAGAGTACAACGGTCCACATTGATGCTTTGGAATTGCTCAACTCTCTCCATAGAGGAGCTTTTCACGTTTTTGTGCAATTTGAGACATAACTTGGTCTATTCGCGTCTTTACCTTACGAAACGTGGCACGAAGGCTCAGCTAGCAAGTTAGACTTTTAAGAGCACTCAATAGAGTACAACGGTCCACATTGATGCTTTGGAATTGCTCAACTCTCTCCATAGAGGAGCTTTTCACGTTTTTGTGCAATTTGAGACATAACTTGGTCTATTCGCGTCTTTACCTTACGAAACGTGGCACGAAGGCTCAGCTAGCAAGTTAGACTTTTAAGAGCACTCAATAGAGTACAACGGTCCACATTGATGCTTTGGAATTGCTCAACTCTCTCCATAGAGGAGCTTTTCACGTTTTTGTGCAATTTGAGACATAACTTGGTCTATTCGCGTCTTTACCTTACGAAACGTGGCACGAAGGCTCAGCTAGCAAGTTAGCTAAGTTAGACTTTTAAGAGCACTCAATAGAGTACAACGGTCCACATTGATGCTTTGGAATTGCTCAACTCTCTCCATAGAGGAGCTTTTCACGTTTTTGTGCAATTTGAGACATAACTTGGTCTATTCGCGTCTTTACCTTACGAAACGTGGCACGAAGGCTCAGCTAGCAAGTTAGACTTTTAAGAGCACTCAATAGAGTACAACGGTCCACATTGATGCTTTGGAATTGCTCAACTCTCTCCATAGAGGAGCTTTTCACGTTTTTGTGCAATTTGAGACATAACTTGGTCTATTCGCGTCTTTACCTTACGAAACGTGGCACGAAGGCTCAGCTAGCAAGTTAGACTTTTAAGAGCACTCAATAGAGTACAACGGTCCACATTGATGCTTTGGAATTGCTCAACTCTCTCCATAGAGGAGCTTTTCACGTTTTTGTGCAATTTGAGACATAACTTGGTCTATTCGCGTCTTTACCTTACGAAACGTGGCACGAAGGCTCAGCTAGCAAGTTAGACTTTTAAGAGCACTCAATAGAGTACAACGGTCCACATTGATGCTTTGGAATTGCTCAACTCTCTCCATAGAGGAGCTTTTCACGTTTTTGTGCAATTTGAGACATAACTTGGTCTATTCGCGTCTTTACCTTACGAAACGTGGCACGAAGGCTCAGCTAGCAAGTTAGACTTTTAAGAGCACTCAATAGAGTACAACGGTCCACATTGATGCTTTGGAATTGCTCAACTCTCTCCATAGAGGAGCTTTTCACGTTTTTGTGCAATTTGAGACATAACTTGGTCTATTCGCGTCTTTACCTTACGAAACGTGGCACGAAGGCTCAGCTAGCAAGTTAGACTTTTAAGAGCACTCAATAGAGTACAACGGTCCACATTGATGCTTTGGAATTGCTCAACTCTCTCCATAGAGGAGCTTTTCACGTTTTTGTGCAATTTGAGACATAACTTGGTCTATTCGCGTCTTTACCTTACGAAACGTGGCACGAAGGCTCAGCTAGCAAGTTAGACTTTTAAGAGCACTCAATAGAGTACAACGGTCCACATTGATGCTTTGGAATTGCTCAACTCTCTCCATAGAGGAGCTTTTCACGTTTTTGTGCAATTTGAGACATAACTTGGTCTATTCGCGTCTTTACCTTACGAAACGTGGCACGAAGGCTCAGCTAGCAAGTTAGACTTTTAAGAGCACTCAATAGAGTACAACGGTCCACATTGATGCTTTGGAATTGCTCAACTCTCTCCATAGAGGAGCTTTTCACGTTTTTGTGCAATTTGAGACATAACTTGGTCTATTCGCGTCTTTACCTTACGAAACGTGGCACGAAGGCTCAGCTAGCAAGTTAGACTTTTAAGAGCACTCAATAGAGTACAACGGTCCACATTGATGCTTTGGAATTGCTCAACTCTCTCCATAGAGGAGCTTTTCACGTTTTTGTGCAATTTGAGACATAACTTGGTCTATTCGCGTCTTTACCTTACGAAACGTGGCACGAAGGCTCAGCTAGCAAGTTAGACTTTTAAGAGCACTCAATAGAGTACAACGGTCCACATTGATGCTTTGGAATTGCTCAACTCTCTCCATAGAGGAGCTTTTCACGTTTTTGTGCAATTTGAGACATAACTTGGTCTATTCGCGTCTTTACCTTACGAAACGTGGCACGAAGGCTCAGCTAGCAAGTTAGACTTTTAAGAGCACTCAATAGAGTACAACGGTCCACATTGATGCTTTGGAATTGCTCAACTCTCTCCATAGAGGAGCTTTTCACGTTTTTGTGCAATTTGAGACATAACTTGGTCTATTCGCGTCTTTACCTTACGAAACGTGGCACGAAGGCTCAGCTAGCAAGTTAGACTTTTAAGAGCACTCAATAGAGTACAACGGTCCACATTGATGCTTTGGAATTGCTCAACTCTCTCCATAGAGGAGCTTTTCACGTTTTTGTGCAATTTGAGACATAACTTGGTCTATTCGCGTCTTTACCTTACGAAACGTGGCACGAAGGCTCAGCTAGCAAGTTAGACTTTTAAGAGCACTCAATAGAGTACAACGGTCCACATTGATGCTTTGGAATTGCTCAACTCTCTCCATAGAGGAGCTTTTCACGTTTTTGTGCAATTTGAGACATAACTTGGTCTATTCGCGTCTTTACCTTACGAAACGTGGCACGAAGGCTCAGCTAGCAAGTTAGACTTTTAAGAGCACTCAATAGAGTACAACGGTCCACATTGATGCTTTGGAATTGCTCAACTCTCTCCATAGAGGAGCTTTTCACGTTTTTGTGCAATTTGAGACATAACTTGGTCTATTCGCGTCTTTACCTTACGAAACGTGGCACGAAGGCTCAGCTAGCAAGTTAGACTTTTAAGAGCACTCAATAGAGTACAACGGTCCACATTGATGCTTTGGAATTGCTCAACTCTCTCCATAGAGGAGCTTTTCACGTTTTTGTGCAATTTGAGACATAACTTGGTCTATTCGCGTCTTTACCTTACGAAACGTGGCACGAAGGCTCAGCTAGCAAGTTAGACTTTTAAGAGCACTCAATAGAGTACAACGGTCCACATTGATGCTTTGGAATTGCTCAACTCTCTCCATAGAGGAGCTTTTCACGTTTTTGTGCAATTTGAGACATAACTTGGTCTATTCGCGTCTTTACCTTACGAAACGTGGCACGAAGGCTCAGCTAGCAAGTTAGACTTTTAAGAGCACTCAATAGAGTACAACGGTCCACATTGATGCTTTGGAATTGCTCAACTCTCTCCATAGAGGAGCTTTTCACGTTTTTGTGCAATTTGAGACATAACTTGGTCTATTCGCGTCTTTACCTTACGAAACGTGGCACGAAGGCTCAGCTAGCAAGTTAGACTTTTAAGAGCACTCAATAGAGTACAACGGTCCACATTGATGCTTTGGAATTGCTCAACTCTCTCCATAGAGGAGCTTTTCACGTTTTTGTGCAATTTGAGACATAACTTGGTCTATTCGCGTCTTTACCTTACGAAACGTGGCACGAAGGCTCAGCTAGCAAGTTAGACTTTTAAGAGCACTCAATAGAGTACAACGGTCCACATTGATGCTTTGGAATTGCTCAACTCTCTCCATAGAGGAGCTTTTCACGTTTTTGTGCAATTTGAGACATAACTTGGTCTATTCGCGTCTTTACCTTACGAAACGTGGCACGAAGGCTCAGCTAGCAAGTTAGACTTTTAAGAGCACTCAATAGAGTACAACGGTCCACATTGATGCTTTGGAATTGCTCAACTCTCTCCATAGAGGAGCTTTTCACGTTTTTGTGCAATTTGAGACATAACTTGGTCTATTCGCGTCTTTACCTTACGAAACGTGGCACGAAGGCTCAGCTAGCAAGTTAGACTTTTAAGAGCACTCAATAGAGTACAACGGTCCACATTGATGCTTTGGAATTGCTCAACTCTCTCCATAGAGGAGCTTTTCACGTTTTTGTGCAATTTGAGACATAACTTGGTCTATTCGCGTCTTTACCTTACGAAACGTGGCACGAAGGCTCAGCTAGCAAGTTAGACTTTTAAGAGCACTCAATAGAGTACAACGGTCCACATTGATGCTTTGGAATTGCTCAACTCTCTCCATAGAGGAGCTTTTCACGTTTTTGTGCAATTTGAGACATAACTTGGTCTATTCGCGTCTTTACCTTACGAAACGTGGCACGAAGGCTCAGCTAGCAAGTTAGACTTTTAAGAGCACTCAATAGAGTACAACGGTCCACATTGATGCTTTGGAATTGCTCAACTCTCTCCATAGAGGAGCTTTTCACGTTTTTGTGCAATTTGAGACATAACTTGGTCTATTCGCGTCTTTACCTTACGAAACGTGGCACGAAGGCTCAGCTAGCAAGTTAGACTTTTAAGAGCACTCAATAGAGTACAACGGTCCACATTGATGCTTTGGAATTGCTCAACTCTCTCCATAGAGGAGCTTTTCACGTTTTTGTGCAATTTGAGACATAACTTGGTCTATTCGCGTCTTTACCTTACGAAACGTGGCACGAAGGCTCAGCTAGCAAGTTAGACTTTTAAGAGCACTCAATAGAGTACAACGGTCCACATTGATGCTTTGGAATTGCTCAACTCTCTCCATAGAGGAGCTTTTCACGTTTTTGTGCAATTTGAGACATAACTTGGTCTATTCGCGTCTTTACCTTACGAAACGTGGCACGAAGGCTCAGCTAGCAAGTTAGACTTTTAAGAGCACTCAATAGAGTACAACGGTCCACATTGATGCTTTGGAATTGCTCAACTCTCTCCATAGAGGAGCTTTTCACGTTTTTGTGCAATTTGAGACATAACTTGGTCTATTCGCGTCTTTACCTTACGAAACGTGGCACGAAGGCTCAGCTAGCAAGTTAGACTTTTAAGAGCACTCAATAGAGTACAACGGTCCACATTGATGCTTTGGAATTGCTCAACTCTCTCCATAGAGGAGCTTTTCACGTTTTTGTGCAATTTGAGACATAACTTGGTCTATTCGCGTCTTTACCTTACGAAACGTGGCACGAAGGCTCAGCTAGCAAGTTAGACTTTTAAGAGCACTCAATAGAGTACAACGGTCCACATTGATGCTTTGGAATTGCTCAACTCTCTCCATAGAGGAGCTTTTCACGTTTTTGTGCAATTTGAGACATAACTTGGTCTATTCGCGTCTTTACCTTACGAAACGTGGCACGAAGGCTCAGCTAGCAAGTTAGACTTTTAAGAGCACTCAATAGAGTACAACGGTCCACATTGATGCTTTGGAATTGCTCAACTCTCTCCATAGAGGAGCTTTTCACGTTTTTGTGCAATTTGAGACATAACTTGGTCTATTCGCGTCTTTACCTTACGAAACGTGGCACGAAGGCTCAGCTAGCAAGTTAGACTTTTAAGAGCACTCAATAGAGTACAACGGTCCACATTGATGCTTTGGAATTGCTCAACTCTCTCCATAGAGGAGCTTTTCACGTTTTTGTGCAATTTGAGACATAACTTGGTCTATTCGCGTCTTTACCTTACGAAACGTGGCACGAAGGCTCAGCTAGCAAGTTAGACTTTTAAGAGCACTCAATAGAGTACAACGGTCCACATTGATGCTTTGGAATTGCTCAACTCTCTCCATAGAGGAGCTTTTCACGTTTTTGTGCAATTTGAGACATAACTTGGTCTATTCGCGTCTTTACCTTACGAAACGTGGCACGAAGGCTCAGCTAGCAAGTTAGACTTTTAAGAGCACTCAATAGAGTACAACGGTCCACATTGATGCTTTGGAATTGCTCAACTCTCTCCATAGAGGAGCTTTTCACGTTTTTGTGCAATTTGAGACATAACTTGGTCTATTCGCGTCTTTACCTTACGAAACGTGGCACGAAGGCTCAGCTAGCAAGTTAGACTTTTAAGAGCACTCAATAGAGTACAACGGTCCACATTGATGCTTTGGAATTGCTCAACTCTCTCCATAGAGGAGCTTTTCACGTTTTTGTGCAATTTGAGACATAACTTGGTCTATTCGCGTCTTTACCTTACGAAACGTGGCACGAAGGCTCAGCTAGCAAGTTAGACTTTTAAGAGCACTCAATAGAGTACAACGGTCCACATTGATGCTTTGGAATTGCTCAACTCTCTCCATAGAGGAGCTTTTCACGTTTTTGTGCAATTTGAGACATAACTTGGTCTATTCGCGTCTTTACCTTACGAAACGTGGCACGAAGGCTCAGCTAGCAAGTTAGACTTTTAAGAGCACTCAATAGAGTACAACGGTCCACATTGATGCTTTGGAATTGCTCAACTCTCTCCATAGAGGAGCTTTTCACGTTTTTGTGCAATTTGAGACATAACTTGGTCTATTCGCGTCTTTACCTTACGAAACGTGGCACGAAGGCTCAGCTAGCAAGTTAGACTTTTAAGAGCACTCAATAGAGTACAACGGTCCACATTGATGCTTTGGAATTGCTCAACTCTCTCCATAGAGGAGCTTTTCACGTTTTTGTGCAATTTGAGACATAACTTGGTCTATTCGCGTCTTTACCTTACGAAACGTGGCACGAAGGCTCAGCTAGCAAGTTAGACTTTTAAGAGCACTCAATAGAGTACAACGGTCCACATTGATGCTTTGGAATTGCTCAACTCTCTCCATAGAGGAGCTTTTCACGTTTTTGTGCAATTTGAGACATAACTTGGTCTATTCGCGTCTTTACCTTACGAAACGTGGCACGAAGGCTCAGCTAGCAAGTTAGACTTTTAAGAGCACTCAATAGAGTACAACGGTCCACATTGATGCTTTGGAATTGCTCAACTCTCTCCATAGAGGAGCTTTTCACGTTTTTGTGCAATTTGAGACATAACTTGGTCTATTCGCGTCTTTACCTTACGAAACGTGGCACGAAGGCTCAGCTAGCAAGTTAGACTTTTAAGAGCACTCAATAGAGTACAACGGTCCACATTGATGCTTTGGAATTGCTCAACTCTCTCCATAGAGGAGCTTTTCACGTTTTTGTGCAATTTGAGACATAACTTGGTCTATTCGCGTCTTTACCTTACGAAACGTGGCACGAAGGCTCAGCTAGCAAGTTAGACTTTTAAGAGCACTCAATAGAGTACAACGGTCCACATTGATGCTTTGGAATTGCTCAACTCTCTCCATAGAGGAGCTTTTCACGTTTTTGTGCAATTTGAGACATAACTTGGTCTATTCGCGTCTTTACCTTACGAAACGTGGCACGAAGGCTCAGCTAGCAAGTTAGACTTTTAAGAGCACTCAATAGAGTACAACGGTCCACATTGATGCTTTGGAATTGCTCAACTCTCTCCATAGAGGAGCTTTTCACGTTTTTGTGCAATTTGAGACATAACTTGGTCTATTCGCGTCTTTACCTTACGAAACGTGGCACGAAGGCTCAGCTAGCAAGTTAGACTTTTAAGAGCACTCAATAGAGTACAACGGTCCACATTGATGCTTTGGAATTGCTCAACTCTCTCCATAGAGGAGCTTTTCACGTTTTTGTGCAATTTGAGACATAACTTGGTCTATTCGCGTCTTTACCTTACGAAACGTGGCACGAAGGCTCAGCTAGCAAGTTAGACTTTTAAGAGCACTCAATAGAGTACAACGGTCCACATTGATGCTTTGGAATTGCTCAACTCTCTCCATAGAGGAGCTTTTCACGTTTTTGTGCAATTTGAGACATAACTTGGTCTATTCGCGTCTTTACCTTACGAAACGTGGCACGAAGGCTCAGCTAGCAAGTTAGACTTTTAAGAGCACTCAATAGAGTACAACGGTCCACATTGATGCTTTGGAATTGCTCAACTCTCTCCATAGAGGAGCTTTTCACGTTTTTGTGCAATTTGAGACATAACTTGGTCTATTCGCGTCTTTACCTTACGAAACGTGGCACGAAGGCTCAGCTAGCAAGTTAGACTTTTAAGAGCACTCAATAGAGTACAACGGTCCACATTGATGCTTTGGAATTGCTCAACTCTCTCCATAGAGGAGCTTTTCACGTTTTTGTGCAATTTGAGACATAACTTGGTCTATTCGCGTCTTTACCTTACGAAACGTGGCACGAAGGCTCAGCTAGCAAGTTAGACTTTTAAGAGCACTCAATAGAGTACAACGGTCCACATTGATGCTTTGGAATTGCTCAACTCTCTCCATAGAGGAGCTTTTCACGTTTTTGTGCAATTTGAGACATAACTTGGTCTATTCGCGTCTTTACCTTACGAAACGTGGCACGAAGGCTCAGCTAGCAAGTTAGACTTTTAAGAGCACTCAATAGAGTACAACGGTCCACATTGATGCTTTGGAATTGCTCAACTCTCTCCATAGAGGAGCTTTTCACGTTTTTGTGCAATTTGAGACATAACTTGGTCTATTCGCGTCTTTACCTTACGAAACGTGGCACGAAGGCTCAGCTAGCAAGTTAGACTTTTAAGAGCACTCAATAGAGTACAACGGTCCACATTGATGCTTTGGAATTGCTCAACTCTCTCCATAGAGGAGCTTTTCACGTTTTTGTGCAATTTGAGACATAACTTGGTCTATTCGCGTCTTTACCTTACGAAACGTGGCACGAAGGCTCAGCTAGCAAGTTAGACTTTTAAGAGCACTCAATAGAGTACAACGGTCCACATTGATGCTTTGGAATTGCTCAACTCTCTCCATAGAGGAGCTTTTCACGTTTTTGTGCAATTTGAGACATAACTTGGTCTATTCGCGTCTTTACCTTACGAAACGTGGCACGAAGGCTCAGCTAGCAAGTTAGACTTTTAAGAGCACTCAATAGAGTACAACGGTCCACATTGATGCTTTGGAATTGCTCAACTCTCTCCATAGAGGAGCTTTTCACGTTTTTGTGCAATTTGAGACATAACTTGGTCTATTCGCGTCTTTACCTTACGAAACGTGGCACGAAGGCTCAGCTAGCAAGTTAGACTTTTAAGAGCACTCAATAGAGTACAACGGTCCACATTGATGCTTTGGAATTGCTCAACTCTCTCCATAGAGGAGCTTTTCACGTTTTTGTGCAATTTGAGACATAACTTGGTCTATTCGCGTCTTTACCTTACGAAACGTGGCACGAAGGCTCAGCTAGCAAGTTAGACTTTTAAGAGCACTCAATAGAGTACAACGGTCCACATTGATGCTTTGGAATTGCTCAACTCTCTCCATAGAGGAGCTTTTCACGTTTTTGTGCAATTTGAGACATAACTTGGTCTATTCGCGTCTTTACCTTACGAAACGTGGCACGAAGGCTCAGCTAGCAAGTTAGACTTTTAAGAGCACTCAATAGAGTACAACGGTCCACATTGATGCTTTGGAATTGCTCAACTCTCTCCATAGAGGAGCTTTTCACGTTTTTGTGCAATTTGAGACATAACTTGGTCTATTCGCGTCTTTACCTTACGAAACGTGGCACGAAGGCTCAGCTAGCAAGTTAGACTTTTAAGAGCACTCAATAGAGTACAACGGTCCACATTGATGCTTTGGAATTGCTCAACTCTCTCCATAGAGGAGCTTTTCACGTTTTTGTGCAATTTGAGACATAACTTGGTCTATTCGCGTCTTTACCTTACGAAACGTGGCACGAAGGCTCAGCTAGCAAGTTAGACTTTTAAGAGCACTCAATAGAGTACAACGGTCCACATTGATGCTTTGGAATTGCTCAACTCTCTCCATAGAGGAGCTTTTCACGTTTTTGTGCAATTTGAGACATAACTTGGTCTATTCGCGTCTTTACCTTACGAAACGTGGCACGAAGGCTCAGCTAGCAAGTTAGACTTTTAAGAGCACTCAATAGAGTACAACGGTCCACATTGATGCTTTGGAATTGCTCAACTCTCTCCATAGAGGAGCTTTTCACGTTTTTGTGCAATTTGAGACATAACTTGGTCTATTCGCGTCTTTACCTTACGAAACGTGGCACGAAGGCTCAGCTAGCAAGTTAGACTTTTAAGAGCACTCAATAGAGTACAACGGTCCACATTGATGCTTTGGAATTGCTCAACTCTCTCCATAGAGGAGCTTTTCACGTTTTTGTGCAATTTGAGACATAACTTGGTCTATTCGCGTCTTTACCTTACGAAACGTGGCACGAAGGCTCAGCTAGCAAGTTAGACTTTTAAGAGCACTCAATAGAGTACAACGGTCCACATTGATGCTTTGGAATTGCTCAACTCTCTCCATAGAGGAGCTTTTCACGTTTTTGTGCAATTTGAGACATAACTTGGTCTATTCGCGTCTTTACCTTACGAAACGTGGCACGAAGGCTCAGCTAGCAAGTTAGACTTTTAAGAGCACTCAATAGAGTACAACGGTCCACATTGATGCTTTGGAATTGCTCAACTCTCTCCATAGAGGAGCTTTTCACGTTTTTGTGCAATTTGAGACATAACTTGGTCTATTCGCGTCTTTACCTTACGAAACGTGGCACGAAGGCTCAGCTAGCAAGTTAGACTTTTAAGAGCACTCAATAGAGTACAACGGTCCACATTGATGCTTTGGAATTGCTCAACTCTCTCCATAGAGGAGCTTTTCACGTTTTTGTGCAATTTGAGACATAACTTGGTCTATTCGCGTCTTTACCTTACGAAACGTGGCACGAAGGCTCAGCTAGCAAGTTAGACTTTTAAGAGCACTCAATAGAGTACAACGGTCCACATTGATGCTTTGGAATTGCTCAACTCTCTCCATAGAGGAGCTTTTCACGTTTTTGTGCAATTTGAGACATAACTTGGTCTATTCGCGTCTTTACCTTACGAAACGTGGCACGAAGGCTCAGCTAGCAAGTTAGACTTTTAAGAGCACTCAATAGAGTACAACGGTCCACATTGATGCTTTGGAATTGCTCAACTCTCTCCATAGAGGAGCTTTTCACGTTTTTGTGCAATTTGAGACATAACTTGGTCTATTCGCGTCTTTACCTTACGAAACGTGGCACGAAGGCTCAGCTAGCAAGTTAGACTTTTAAGAGCACTCAATAGAGTACAACGGTCCACATTGATGCTTTGGAATTGCTCAACTCTCTCCATAGAGGAGCTTTTCACGTTTTTGTGCAATTTGAGACATAACTTGGTCTATTCGCGTCTTTACCTTACGAAACGTGGCACGAAGGCTCAGCTAGCAAGTTAGACTTTTAAGAGCACTCAATAGAGTACAACGGTCCACATTGATGCTTTGGAATTGCTCAACTCTCTCCATAGAGGAGCTTTTCACGTTTTTGTGCAATTTGAGACATAACTTGGTCTATTCGCGTCTTTACCTTACGAAACGTGGCACGAAGGCTCAGCTAGCAAGTTAGACTTTTAAGAGCACTCAATAGAGTACAACGGTCCACATTGATGCTTTGGAATTGCTCAACTCTCTCCATAGAGGAGCTTTTCACGTTTTTGTGCAATTTGAGACATAACTTGGTCTATTCGCGTCTTTACCTTACGAAACGTGGCACGAAGGCTCAGCTAGCAAGTTAGACTTTTAAGAGCACTCAATAGAGTACAACGGTCCACATTGATGCTTTGGAATTGCTCAACTCTCTCCATAGAGGAGCTTTTCACGTTTTTGTGCAATTTGAGACATAACTTGGTCTATTCGCGTCTTTACCTTACGAAACGTGGCACGAAGGCTCAGCTAGCAAGTTAGACTTTTAAGAGCACTCAATAGAGTACAACGGTCCACATTGATGCTTTGGAATTGCTCAACTCTCTCCATAGAGGAGCTTTTCACGTTTTTGTGCAATTTGAGACATAACTTGGTCTATTCGCGTCTTTACCTTACGAAACGTGGCACGAAGGCTCAGCTAGCAAGTTAGACTTTTAAGAGCACTCAATAGAGTACAACGGTCCACATTGATGCTTTGGAATTGCTCAACTCTCTCCATAGAGGAGCTTTTCACGTTTTTGTGCAATTTGAGACATAACTTGGTCTATTCGCGTCTTTACCTTACGAAACGTGGCACGAAGGCTCAGCTAGCAAGTTAGACTTTTAAGAGCACTCAATAGAGTACAACGGTCCACATTGATGCTTTGGAATTGCTCAACTCTCTCCATAGAGGAGCTTTTCACGTTTTTGTGCAATTTGAGACATAACTTGGTCTATTCGCGTCTTTACCTTACGAAACGTGGCACGAAGGCTCAGCTAGCAAGTTAGACTTTTAAGAGCACTCAATAGAGTACAACGGTCCACATTGATGCTTTGGAATTGCTCAACTCTCTCCATAGAGGAGCTTTTCACGTTTTTGTGCAATTTGAGACATAACTTGGTCTATTCGCGTCTTTACCTTACGAAACGTGGCACGAAGGCTCAGCTAGCAAGTTAGACTTTTAAGAGCACTCAATAGAGTACAACGGTCCACATTGATGCTTTGGAATTGCTCAACTCTCTCCATAGAGGAGCTTTTCACGTTTTTGTGCAATTTGAGACATAACTTGGTCTATTCGCGTCTTTACCTTACGAAACGTGGCACGAAGGCTCAGCTAGCAAGTTAGACTTTTAAGAGCACTCAATAGAGTACAACGGTCCACATTGATGCTTTGGAATTGCTCAACTCTCTCCATAGAGGAGCTTTTCACGTTTTTGTGCAATTTGAGACATAACTTGGTCTATTCGCGTCTTTACCTTACGAAACGTGGCACGAAGGCTCAGCTAGCAAGTTAGACTTTTAAGAGCACTCAATAGAGTACAACGGTCCACATTGATGCTTTGGAATTGCTCAACTCTCTCCATAGAGGAGCTTTTCACGTTTTTGTGCAATTTGAGACATAACTTGGTCTATTCGCGTCTTTACCTTACGAAACGTGGCACGAAGGCTCAGCTAGCAAGTTAGACTTTTAAGAGCACTCAATAGAGTACAACGGTCCACATTGATGCTTTGGAATTGCTCAACTCTCTCCATAGAGGAGCTTTTCACGTTTTTGTGCAATTTGAGACATAACTTGGTCTATTCGCGTCTTTACCTTACGAAACGTGGCACGAAGGCTCAGCTAGCAAGTTAGACTTTTAAGAGCACTCAATAGAGTACAACGGTCCACATTGATGCTTTGGAATTGCTCAACTCTCTCCATAGAGGAGCTTTTCACGTTTTTGTGCAATTTGAGACATAACTTGGTCTATTCGCGTCTTTACCTTACGAAACGTGGCACGAAGGCTCAGCTAGCAAGTTAGACTTTTAAGAGCACTCAATAGAGTACAACGGTCCACATTGATGCTTTGGAATTGCTCAACTCTCTCCATAGAGGAGCTTTTCACGTTTTTGTGCAATTTGAGACATAACTTGGTCTATTCGCGTCTTTACCTTACGAAACGTGGCACGAAGGCTCAGCTAGCAAGTTAGACTTTTAAGAGCACTCAATAGAGTACAACGGTCCACATTGATGCTTTGGAATTGCTCAACTCTCTCCATAGAGGAGCTTTTCACGTTTTTGTGCAATTTGAGACATAACTTGGTCTATTCGCGTCTTTACCTTACGAAACGTGGCACGAAGGCTCAGCTAGCAAGTTAGACTTTTAAGAGCACTCAATAGAGTACAACGGTCCACATTGATGCTTTGGAATTGCTCAACTCTCTCCATAGAGGAGCTTTTCACGTTTTTGTGCAATTTGAGACATAACTTGGTCTATTCGCGTCTTTACCTTACGAAACGTGGCACGAAGGCTCAGCTAGCAAGTTAGACTTTTAAGAGCACTCAATAGAGTACAACGGTCCACATTGATGCTTTGGAATTGCTCAACTCTCTCCATAGAGGAGCTTTTCACGTTTTTGTGCAATTTGAGACATAACTTGGTCTATTCGCGTCTTTACCTTACGAAACGTGGCACGAAGGCTCAGCTAGCAAGTTAGACTTTTAAGAGCACTCAATAGAGTACAACGGTCCACATTGATGCTTTGGAATTGCTCAACTCTCTCCATAGAGGAGCTTTTCACGTTTTTGTGCAATTTGAGACATAACTTGGTCTATTCGCGTCTTTACCTTACGAAACGTGGCACGAAGGCTCAGCTAGCAAGTTAGACTTTTAAGAGCACTCAATAGAGTACAACGGTCCACATTGATGCTTTGGAATTGCTCAACTCTCTCCATAGAGGAGCTTTTCACGTTTTTGTGCAATTTGAGACATAACTTGGTCTATTCGCGTCTTTACCTTACGAAACGTGGCACGAAGGCTCAGCTAGCAAGTTAGACTTTTAAGAGCACTCAATAGAGTACAACGGTCCACATTGATGCTTTGGAATTGCTCAACTCTCTCCATAGAGGAGCTTTTCACGTTTTTGTGCAATTTGAGACATAACTTGGTCTATTCGCGTCTTTACCTTACGAAACGTGGCACGAAGGCTCAGCTAGCAAGTTAGACTTTTAAGAGCACTCAATAGAGTACAACGGTCCACATTGATGCTTTGGAATTGCTCAACTCTCTCCATAGAGGAGCTTTTCACGTTTTTGTGCAATTTGAGACATAACTTGGTCTATTCGCGTCTTTACCTTACGAAACGTGGCACGAAGGCTCAGCTAGCAAGTTAGACTTTTAAGAGCACTCAATAGAGTACAACGGTCCACATTGATGCTTTGGAATTGCTCAACTCTCTCCATAGAGGAGCTTTTCACGTTTTTGTGCAATTTGAGACATAACTTGGTCTATTCGCGTCTTTACCTTACGAAACGTGGCACGAAGGCTCAGCTAGCAAGTTAGACTTTTAAGAGCACTCAATAGAGTACAACGGTCCACATTGATGCTTTGGAATTGCTCAACTCTCTCCATAGAGGAGCTTTTCACGTTTTTGTGCAATTTGAGACATAACTTGGTCTATTCGCGTCTTTACCTTACGAAACGTGGCACGAAGGCTCAGCTAGCAAGTTAGACTTTTAAGAGCACTCAATAGAGTACAACGGTCCACATTGATGCTTTGGAATTGCTCAACTCTCTCCATAGAGGAGCTTTTCACGTTTTTGTGCAATTTGAGACATAACTTGGTCTATTCGCGTCTTTACCTTACGAAACGTGGCACGAAGGCTCAGCTAGCAAGTTAGACTTTTAAGAGCACTCAATAGAGTACAACGGTCCACATTGATGCTTTGGAATTGCTCAACTCTCTCCATAGAGGAGCTTTTCACGTTTTTGTGCAATTTGAGACATAACTTGGTCTATTCGCGTCTTTACCTTACGAAACGTGGCACGAAGGCTCAGCTAGCAAGTTAGACTTTTAAGAGCACTCAATAGAGTACAACGGTCCACATTGATGCTTTGGAATTGCTCAACTCTCTCCATAGAGGAGCTTTTCACGTTTTTGTGCAATTTGAGACATAACTTGGTCTATTCGCGTCTTTACCTTACGAAACGTGGCACGAAGGCTCAGCTAGCAAGTTAGACTTTTAAGAGCACTCAATAGAGTACAACGGTCCACATTGATGCTTTGGAATTGCTCAACTCTCTCCATAGAGGAGCTTTTCACGTTTTTGTGCAATTTGAGACATAACTTGGTCTATTCGCGTCTTTACCTTACGAAACGTGGCACGAAGGCTCAGCTAGCAAGTTAGACTTTTAAGAGCACTCAATAGAGTACAACGGTCCACATTGATGCTTTGGAATTGCTCAACTCTCTCCATAGAGGAGCTTTTCACGTTTTTGTGCAATTTGAGACATAACTTGGTCTATTCGCGTCTTTACCTTACGAAACGTGGCACGAAGGCTCAGCTAGCAAGTTAGACTTTTAAGAGCACTCAATAGAGTACAACGGTCCACATTGATGCTTTGGAATTGCTCAACTCTCTCCATAGAGGAGCTTTTCACGTTTTTGTGCAATTTGAGACATAACTTGGTCTATTCGCGTCTTTACCTTACGAAACGTGGCACGAAGGCTCAGCTAGCAAGTTAGACTTTTAAGAGCACTCAATAGAGTACAACGGTCCACATTGATGCTTTGGAATTGCTCAACTCTCTCCATAGAGGAGCTTTTCACGTTTTTGTGCAATTTGAGACATAACTTGGTCTATTCGCGTCTTTACCTTACGAAACGTGGCACGAAGGCTCAGCTAGCAAGTTAGACTTTTAAGAGCACTCAATAGAGTACAACGGTCCACATTGATGCTTTGGAATTGCTCAACTCTCTCCATAGAGGAGCTTTTCACGTTTTTGTGCAATTTGAGACATAACTTGGTCTATTCGCGTCTTTACCTTACGAAACGTGGCACGAAGGCTCAGCTAGCAAGTTAGACTTTTAAGAGCACTCAATAGAGTACAACGGTCCACATTGATGCTTTGGAATTGCTCAACTCTCTCCATAGAGGAGCTTTTCACGTTTTTGTGCAATTTGAGACATAACTTGGTCTATTCGCGTCTTTACCTTACGAAACGTGGCACGAAGGCTCAGCTAGCAAGTTAGACTTTTAAGAGCACTCAATAGAGTACAACGGTCCACATTGATGCTTTGGAATTGCTCAACTCTCTCCATAGAGGAGCTTTTCACGTTTTTGTGCAATTTGAGACATAACTTGGTCTATTCGCGTCTTTACCTTACGAAACGTGGCACGAAGGCTCAGCTAGCAAGTTAGACTTTTAAGAGCACTCAATAGAGTACAACGGTCCACATTGATGCTTTGGAATTGCTCAACTCTCTCCATAGAGGAGCTTTTCACGTTTTTGTGCAATTTGAGACATAACTTGGTCTATTCGCGTCTTTACCTTACGAAACGTGGCACGAAGGCTCAGCTAGCAAGTTAGACTTTTAAGAGCACTCAATAGAGTACAACGGTCCACATTGATGCTTTGGAATTGCTCAACTCTCTCCATAGAGGAGCTTTTCACGTTTTTGTGCAATTTGAGACATAACTTGGTCTATTCGCGTCTTTACCTTACGAAACGTGGCACGAAGGCTCAGCTAGCAAGTTAGACTTTTAAGAGCACTCAATAGAGTACAACGGTCCACATTGATGCTTTGGAATTGCTCAACTCTCTCCATAGAGGAGCTTTTCACGTTTTTGTGCAATTTGAGACATAACTTGGTCTATTCGCGTCTTTACCTTACGAAACGTGGCACGAAGGCTCAGCTAGCAAGTTAGACTTTTAAGAGCACTCAATAGAGTACAACGGTCCACATTGATGCTTTGGAATTGCTCAACTCTCTCCATAGAGGAGCTTTTCACGTTTTTGTGCAATTTGAGACATAACTTGGTCTATTCGCGTCTTTACCTTACGAAACGTGGCACGAAGGCTCAGCTAGCAAGTTAGACTTTTAAGAGCACTCAATAGAGTACAACGGTCCACATTGATGCTTTGGAATTGCTCAACTCTCTCCATAGAGGAGCTTTTCACGTTTTTGTGCAATTTGAGACATAACTTGGTCTATTCGCGTCTTTACCTTACGAAACGTGGCACGAAGGCTCAGCTAGCAAGTTAGACTTTTAAGAGCACTCAATAGAGTACAACGGTCCACATTGATGCTTTGGAATTGCTCAACTCTCTCCATAGAGGAGCTTTTCACGTTTTTGTGCAATTTGAGACATAACTTGGTCTATTCGCGTCTTTACCTTACGAAACGTGGCACGAAGGCTCAGCTAGCAAGTTAGACTTTTAAGAGCACTCAATAGAGTACAACGGTCCACATTGATGCTTTGGAATTGCTCAACTCTCTCCATAGAGGAGCTTTTCACGTTTTTGTGCAATTTGAGACATAACTTGGTCTATTCGCGTCTTTACCTTACGAAACGTGGCACGAAGGCTCAGCTAGCAAGTTAGACTTTTAAGAGCACTCAATAGAGTACAACGGTCCACATTGATGCTTTGGAATTGCTCAACTCTCTCCATAGAGGAGCTTTTCACGTTTTTGTGCAATTTGAGACATAACTTGGTCTATTCGCGTCTTTACCTTACGAAACGTGGCACGAAGGCTCAGCTAGCAAGTTAGACTTTTAAGAGCACTCAATAGAGTACAACGGTCCACATTGATGCTTTGGAATTGCTCAACTCTCTCCATAGAGGAGCTTTTCACGTTTTTGTGCAATTTGAGACATAACTTGGTCTATTCGCGTCTTTACCTTACGAAACGTGGCACGAAGGCTCAGCTAGCAAGTTAGACTTTTAAGAGCACTCAATAGAGTACAACGGTCCACATTGATGCTTTGGAATTGCTCAACTCTCTCCATAGAGGAGCTTTTCACGTTTTTGTGCAATTTGAGACATAACTTGGTCTATTCGCGTCTTTACCTTACGAAACGTGGCACGAAGGCTCAGCTAGCAAGTTAGACTTTTAAGAGCACTCAATAGAGTACAACGGTCCACATTGATGCTTTGGAATTGCTCAACTCTCTCCATAGAGGAGCTTTTCACGTTTTTGTGCAATTTGAGACATAACTTGGTCTATTCGCGTCTTTACCTTACGAAACGTGGCACGAAGGCTCAGCTAGCAAGTTAGACTTTTAAGAGCACTCAATAGAGTACAACGGTCCACATTGATGCTTTGGAATTGCTCAACTCTCTCCATAGAGGAGCTTTTCACGTTTTTGTGCAATTTGAGACATAACTTGGTCTATTCGCGTCTTTACCTTACGAAACGTGGCACGAAGGCTCAGCTAGCAAGTTAGACTTTTAAGAGCACTCAATAGAGTACAACGGTCCACATTGATGCTTTGGAATTGCTCAACTCTCTCCATAGAGGAGCTTTTCACGTTTTTGTGCAATTTGAGACATAACTTGGTCTATTCGCGTCTTTACCTTACGAAACGTGGCACGAAGGCTCAGCTAGCAAGTTAGACTTTTAAGAGCACTCAATAGAGTACAACGGTCCACATTGATGCTTTGGAATTGCTCAACTCTCTCCATAGAGGAGCTTTTCACGTTTTTGTGCAATTTGAGACATAACTTGGTCTATTCGCGTCTTTACCTTACGAAACGTGGCACGAAGGCTCAGCTAGCAAGTTAGACTTTTAAGAGCACTCAATAGAGTACAACGGTCCACATTGATGCTTTGGAATTGCTCAACTCTCTCCATAGAGGAGCTTTTCACGTTTTTGTGCAATTTGAGACATAACTTGGTCTATTCGCGTCTTTACCTTACGAAACGTGGCACGAAGGCTCAGCTAGCAAGTTAGACTTTTAAGAGCACTCAATAGAGTACAACGGTCCACATTGATGCTTTGGAATTGCTCAACTCTCTCCATAGAGGAGCTTTTCACGTTTTTGTGCAATTTGAGACATAACTTGGTCTATTCGCGTCTTTACCTTACGAAACGTGGCACGAAGGCTCAGCTAGCAAGTTAGACTTTTAAGAGCACTCAATAGAGTACAACGGTCCACATTGATGCTTTGGAATTGCTCAACTCTCTCCATAGAGGAGCTTTTCACGTTTTTGTGCAATTTGAGACATAACTTGGTCTATTCGCGTCTTTACCTTACGAAACGTGGCACGAAGGCTCAGCTAGCAAGTTAGACTTTTAAGAGCACTCAATAGAGTACAACGGTCCACATTGATGCTTTGGAATTGCTCAACTCTCTCCATAGAGGAGCTTTTCACGTTTTTGTGCAATTTGAGACATAACTTGGTCTATTCGCGTCTTTACCTTACGAAACGTGGCACGAAGGCTCAGCTAGCAAGTTAGACTTTTAAGAGCACTCAATAGAGTACAACGGTCCACATTGATGCTTTGGAATTGCTCAACTCTCTCCATAGAGGAGCTTTTCACGTTTTTGTGCAATTTGAGACATAACTTGGTCTATTCGCGTCTTTACCTTACGAAACGTGGCACGAAGGCTCAGCTAGCAAGTTAGACTTTTAAGAGCACTCAATAGAGTACAACGGTCCACATTGATGCTTTGGAATTGCTCAACTCTCTCCATAGAGGAGCTTTTCACGTTTTTGTGCAATTTGAGACATAACTTGGTCTATTCGCGTCTTTACCTTACGAAACGTGGCACGAAGGCTCAGCTAGCAAGTTAGACTTTTAAGAGCACTCAATAGAGTACAACGGTCCACATTGATGCTTTGGAATTGCTCAACTCTCTCCATAGAGGAGCTTTTCACGTTTTTGTGCAATTTGAGACATAACTTGGTCTATTCGCGTCTTTACCTTACGAAACGTGGCACGAAGGCTCAGCTAGCAAGTTAGACTTTTAAGAGCACTCAATAGAGTACAACGGTCCACATTGATGCTTTGGAATTGCTCAACTCTCTCCATAGAGGAGCTTTTCACGTTTTTGTGCAATTTGAGACATAACTTGGTCTATTCGCGTCTTTACCTTACGAAACGTGGCACGAAGGCTCAGCTAGCAAGTTAGACTTTTAAGAGCACTCAATAGAGTACAACGGTCCACATTGATGCTTTGGAATTGCTCAACTCTCTCCATAGAGGAGCTTTTCACGTTTTTGTGCAATTTGAGACATAACTTGGTCTATTCGCGTCTTTACCTTACGAAACGTGGCACGAAGGCTCAGCTAGCAAGTTAGACTTTTAAGAGCACTCAATAGAGTACAACGGTCCACATTGATGCTTTGGAATTGCTCAACTCTCTCCATAGAGGAGCTTTTCACGTTTTTGTGCAATTTGAGACATAACTTGGTCTATTCGCGTCTTTACCTTACGAAACGTGGCACGAAGGCTCAGCTAGCAAGTTAGACTTTTAAGAGCACTCAATAGAGTACAACGGTCCACATTGATGCTTTGGAATTGCTCAACTCTCTCCATAGAGGAGCTTTTCACGTTTTTGTGCAATTTGAGACATAACTTGGTCTATTCGCGTCTTTACCTTACGAAACGTGGCACGAAGGCTCAGCTAGCAAGTTAGACTTTTAAGAGCACTCAATAGAGTACAACGGTCCACATTGATGCTTTGGAATTGCTCAACTCTCTCCATAGAGGAGCTTTTCACGTTTTTGTGCAATTTGAGACATAACTTGGTCTATTCGCGTCTTTACCTTACGAAACGTGGCACGAAGGCTCAGCTAGCAAGTTAGACTTTTAAGAGCACTCAATAGAGTACAACGGTCCACATTGATGCTTTGGAATTGCTCAACTCTCTCCATAGAGGAGCTTTTCACGTTTTTGTGCAATTTGAGACATAACTTGGTCTATTCGCGTCTTTACCTTACGAAACGTGGCACGAAGGCTCAGCTAGCAAGTTAGACTTTTAAGAGCACTCAATAGAGTACAACGGTCCACATTGATGCTTTGGAATTGCTCAACTCTCTCCATAGAGGAGCTTTTCACGTTTTTGTGCAATTTGAGACATAACTTGGTCTATTCGCGTCTTTACCTTACGAAACGTGGCACGAAGGCTCAGCTAGCAAGTTAGACTTTTAAGAGCACTCAATAGAGTACAACGGTCCACATTGATGCTTTGGAATTGCTCAACTCTCTCCATAGAGGAGCTTTTCACGTTTTTGTGCAATTTGAGACATAACTTGGTCTATTCGCGTCTTTACCTTACGAAACGTGGCACGAAGGCTCAGCTAGCAAGTTAGACTTTTAAGAGCACTCAATAGAGTACAACGGTCCACATTGATGCTTTGGAATTGCTCAACTCTCTCCATAGAGGAGCTTTTCACGTTTTTGTGCAATTTGAGACATAACTTGGTCTATTCGCGTCTTTACCTTACGAAACGTGGCACGAAGGCTCAGCTAGCAAGTTAGACTTTTAAGAGCACTCAATAGAGTACAACGGTCCACATTGATGCTTTGGAATTGCTCAACTCTCTCCATAGAGGAGCTTTTCACGTTTTTGTGCAATTTGAGACATAACTTGGTCTATTCGCGTCTTTACCTTACGAAACGTGGCACGAAGGCTCAGCTAGCAAGTTAGACTTTTAAGAGCACTCAATAGAGTACAACGGTCCACATTGATGCTTTGGAATTGCTCAACTCTCTCCATAGAGGAGCTTTTCACGTTTTTGTGCAATTTGAGACATAACTTGGTCTATTCGCGTCTTTACCTTACGAAACGTGGCACGAAGGCTCAGCTAGCAAGTTAGACTTTTAAGAGCACTCAATAGAGTACAACGGTCCACATTGATGCTTTGGAATTGCTCAACTCTCTCCATAGAGGAGCTTTTCACGTTTTTGTGCAATTTGAGACATAACTTGGTCTATTCGCGTCTTTACCTTACGAAACGTGGCACGAAGGCTCAGCTAGCAAGTTAGACTTTTAAGAGCACTCAATAGAGTACAACGGTCCACATTGATGCTTTGGAATTGCTCAACTCTCTCCATAGAGGAGCTTTTCACGTTTTTGTGCAATTTGAGACATAACTTGGTCTATTCGCGTCTTTACCTTACGAAACGTGGCACGAAGGCTCAGCTAGCAAGTTAGACTTTTAAGAGCACTCAATAGAGTACAACGGTCCACATTGATGCTTTGGAATTGCTCAACTCTCTCCATAGAGGAGCTTTTCACGTTTTTGTGCAATTTGAGACATAACTTGGTCTATTCGCGTCTTTACCTTACGAAACGTGGCACGAAGGCTCAGCTAGCAAGTTAGACTTTTAAGAGCACTCAATAGAGTACAACGGTCCACATTGATGCTTTGGAATTGCTCAACTCTCTCCATAGAGGAGCTTTTCACGTTTTTGTGCAATTTGAGACATAACTTGGTCTATTCGCGTCTTTACCTTACGAAACGTGGCACGAAGGCTCAGCTAGCAAGTTAGACTTTTAAGAGCACTCAATAGAGTACAACGGTCCACATTGATGCTTTGGAATTGCTCAACTCTCTCCATAGAGGAGCTTTTCACGTTTTTGTGCAATTTGAGACATAACTTGGTCTATTCGCGTCTTTACCTTACGAAACGTGGCACGAAGGCTCAGCTAGCAAGTTAGACTTTTAAGAGCACTCAATAGAGTACAACGGTCCACATTGATGCTTTGGAATTGCTCAACTCTCTCCATAGAGGAGCTTTTCACGTTTTTGTGCAATTTGAGACATAACTTGGTCTATTCGCGTCTTTACCTTACGAAACGTGGCACGAAGGCTCAGCTAGCAAGTTAGACTTTTAAGAGCACTCAATAGAGTACAACGGTCCACATTGATGCTTTGGAATTGCTCAACTCTCTCCATAGAGGAGCTTTTCACGTTTTTGTGCAATTTGAGACATAACTTGGTCTATTCGCGTCTTTACCTTACGAAACGTGGCACGAAGGCTCAGCTAGCAAGTTAGACTTTTAAGAGCACTCAATAGAGTACAACGGTCCACATTGATGCTTTGGAATTGCTCAACTCTCTCCATAGAGGAGCTTTTCACGTTTTTGTGCAATTTGAGACATAACTTGGTCTATTCGCGTCTTTACCTTACGAAACGTGGCACGAAGGCTCAGCTAGCAAGTTAGACTTTTAAGAGCACTCAATAGAGTACAACGGTCCACATTGATGCTTTGGAATTGCTCAACTCTCTCCATAGAGGAGCTTTTCACGTTTTTGTGCAATTTGAGACATAACTTGGTCTATTCGCGTCTTTACCTTACGAAACGTGGCACGAAGGCTCAGCTAGCAAGTTAGACTTTTAAGAGCACTCAATAGAGTACAACGGTCCACATTGATGCTTTGGAATTGCTCAACTCTCTCCATAGAGGAGCTTTTCACGTTTTTGTGCAATTTGAGACATAACTTGGTCTATTCGCGTCTTTACCTTACGAAACGTGGCACGAAGGCTCAGCTAGCAAGTTAGACTTTTAAGAGCACTCAATAGAGTACAACGGTCCACATTGATGCTTTGGAATTGCTCAACTCTCTCCATAGAGGAGCTTTTCACGTTTTTGTGCAATTTGAGACATAACTTGGTCTATTCGCGTCTTTACCTTACGAAACGTGGCACGAAGGCTCAGCTAGCAAGTTAGACTTTTAAGAGCACTCAATAGAGTACAACGGTCCACATTGATGCTTTGGAATTGCTCAACTCTCTCCATAGAGGAGCTTTTCACGTTTTTGTGCAATTTGAGACATAACTTGGTCTATTCGCGTCTTTACCTTACGAAACGTGGCACGAAGGCTCAGCTAGCAAGTTAGACTTTTAAGAGCACTCAATAGAGTACAACGGTCCACATTGATGCTTTGGAATTGCTCAACTCTCTCCATAGAGGAGCTTTTCACGTTTTTGTGCAATTTGAGACATAACTTGGTCTATTCGCGTCTTTACCTTACGAAACGTGGCACGAAGGCTCAGCTAGCAAGTTAGACTTTTAAGAGCACTCAATAGAGTACAACGGTCCACATTGATGCTTTGGAATTGCTCAACTCTCTCCATAGAGGAGCTTTTCACGTTTTTGTGCAATTTGAGACATAACTTGGTCTATTCGCGTCTTTACCTTACGAAACGTGGCACGAAGGCTCAGCTAGCAAGTTAGACTTTTAAGAGCACTCAATAGAGTACAACGGTCCACATTGATGCTTTGGAATTGCTCAACTCTCTCCATAGAGGAGCTTTTCACCTTTTTTGTGCAATTTGAGACATAACTTGGTCTATTCGCGTCTTTACCTTACGAAACGTGGCACGAAGGCTCAGCTAGCAAGTTAGACTTTTAAGAGCACTCAATAGAGTACAACGGTCCACATTGATGCTTTGGAATTGCTCAACTCTCTCCATAGAGGAGCTTTTCACGTTTTTGTGCAATTTGAGACATAACTTGGTCTATTCGCGTCTTTACCTTACGAAACGTGGCACGAAGGCTCAGCTAGCAAGTTAGACTTTTAAGAGCACTCAATAGAGTACAACGGTCCACATTGATGCTTTGGAATTGCTCAACTCTCTCCATAGAGGAGCTTTTCACGTTTTTGTGCAATTTGAGACATAACTTGGTCTATTCGCGTCTTTACCATACGAAACGTGGCACGAAGGCTCAGCTAGCAAGTTAGACTTTTAAGAGCACTCAATAGAGTACAACGGTCCACATTGATGCTTTGGAATTGCTCAACTCTCTCCATAGAGGAGCTTTTCACGTTTTTGTGCAATTTGAGACATAACTTGGTCTATTCGCGTCTTTACCTTACGAAACGTGGCACGAAGGCTCAGCTAGCAAGTTAGACTTTTAAGAGCACTCAATAGAGTACAACGGTCCACATTGATGCTTTGGAATTGCTCAACTCTCTCCATAGAGGAGCTTTTCACGTTTTTGTGCAATTTGAGACATAACTTGGTCTATTCGCGTCTTTACCTTACGAAACGTGGCACGAAGGCTCAGCTAGCAAGTTAGACTTTTAAGAGCACTCAATAGAGTACAACGGTCCACATTGATGCTTTGGAATTGCTCAACTCTCTCCATAGAGGAGCTTTTCACGTTTTTGTGCAATTTGAGACATAACTTGGTCTATTCGCGTCTTTACCTTACGAAACGTGGCACGAAGGCTCAGCTAGCAAGTTAGACTTTTAAGAGCACTCAATAGAGTACAACGGTCCACATTGATGCTTTGGAATTGCTCAACTCTCTCCATAGAGGAGCTTTTCACGTTTTTGTGCAATTTGAGACATAACTTGGTCTATTCGCGTCTTTACCTTACGAAACGTGGCACGAAGGCTCAGCTAGCAAGTTAGACTTTTAAGAGCACTCAATAGAGTACAACGGTCCACATTGATGCTTTGGAATTGCTCAACTCTCTCCATAGAGGAGCTTTTCACGTTTTTGTGCAATTTGAGACATAACTTGGTCTATTCGCGTCTTTACCTTACGAAACGTGGCACGAAGGCTCAGCTAGCAAGTTAGACTTTTAAGAGCACTCAATAGAGTACAACGGTCCACATTGATGCTTTGGAATTGCTCAACTCTCTCCATAGAGGAGCTTTTCACGTTTTTGTGCAATTTGAGACATAACTTGGTCTATTCGCGTCTTTACCTTACGAAACGTGGCACGAAGGCTCAGCTAGCAAGTTAGACTTTTAAGAGCACTCAATAGAGTACAACGGTCCACATTGATGCTTTGGAATTGCTCAACTCTCTCCATAGAGGAGCTTTTCACGTTTTTGTGCAATTTGAGACATAACTTGGTCTATTCGCGTCTTTACCTTACGAAACGTGGCACGAAGGCTCAGCTAGCAAGTTAGACTTTTAAGAGCACTCAATAGAGTACAACGGTCCACATTGATGCTTTGGAATTGCTCAACTCTCTCCATAGAGGAGCTTTTCACGTTTTTGTGCAATTTGAGACATAACTTGGTCTATTCGCGTCTTTACCTTACGAAACGTGGCACGAAGGCTCAGCTAGCAAGTTAGACTTTTAAGAGCACTCAATAGAGTACAACGGTCCACATTGATGCTTTGGAATTGCTCAACTCTCTCCATAGAGGAGCTTTTCACGTTTTTGTGCAATTTGAGACATAACTTGGTCTATTCGCGTCTTTACCTTACGAAACGTGGCACGAAGGCTCAGCTAGCAAGTTAGACTTTTAAGAGCACTCAATAGAGTACAACGGTCCACATTGATGCTTTGGAATTGCTCAACTCTCTCCATAGAGGAGCTTTTCACGTTTTTGTGCAATTTGAGACATAACTTGGTCTATTCGCGTCTTTACCTTACGAAACGTGGCACGAAGGCTCAGCTAGCAAGTTAGACTTTTAAGAGCACTCAATAGAGTACAACGGTCCACATTGATGCTTTGGAATTGCTCAACTCTCTCCATAGAGGAGCTTTTCACGTTTTTGTGCAATTTGAGACATAACTTGGTCTATTCGCGTCTTTACCTTACGAAACGTGGCACGAAGGCTCAGCTAGCAAGTTAGACTTTTAAGAGCACTCAATAGAGTACAACGGTCCACATTGATGCTTTGGAATTGCTCAACTCTCTCCATAGAGGAGCTTTTCACGTTTTTGTGCAATTTGAGACATAACTTGGTCTATTCGCGTCTTTACCTTACGAAACGTGGCACGAAGGCTCAGCTAGCAAGTTAGACTTTTAAGAGCACTCAATAGAGTACAACGGTCCACATTGATGCTTTGGAATTGCTCAACTCTCTCCATAGAGGAGCTTTTCACGTTTTTGTGCAATTTGAGACATAACTTGGTCTATTCGCGTCTTTACCTTACGAAACGTGGCACGAAGGCTCAGCTAGCAAGTTAGACTTTTAAGAGCACTCAATAGAGTACAACGGTCCACATTGATGCTTTGGAATTGCTCAACTCTCTCCATAGAGGAGCTTTTCACGTTTTTGTGCAATTTGAGACATAACTTGGTCTATTCGCGTCTTTACCTTACGAAACGTGGCACGAAGGCTCAGCTAGCAAGTTAGACTTTTAAGAGCACTCAATAGAGTACAACGGTCCACATTGATGCTTTGGAATTGCTCAACTCTCTCCATAGAGGAGCTTTTCACGTTTTTGTGCAATTTGAGACATAACTTGGTCTATTCGCGTCTTTACCTTACGAAACGTGGCACGAAGGCTCAGCTAGCAAGTTAGACTTTTAAGAGCACTCAATAGAGTACAACGGTCCACATTGATGCTTTGGAATTGCTCAACTCTCTCCATAGAGGAGCTTTTCACGTTTTTGTGCAATTTGAGACATAACTTGGTCTATTCGCGTCTTTACCTTACGAAACGTGGCACGAAGGCTCAGCTAGCAAGTTAGACTTTTAAGAGCACTCAATAGAGTACAACGGTCCACATTGATGCTTTGGAATTGCTCAACTCTCTCCATAGAGGAGCTTTTCACGTTTTTGTGCAATTTGAGACATAACTTGGTCTATTCGCGTCTTTACCTTACGAAACGTGGCACGAAGGCTCAGCTAGCAAGTTAGACTTTTAAGAGCACTCAATAGAGTACAACGGTCCACATTGATGCTTTGGAATTGCTCAACTCTCTCCATAGAGGAGCTTTTCACGTTTTTGTGCAATTTGAGACATAACTTGGTCTATTCGCGTCTTTACCTTACGAAACGTGGCACGAAGGCTCAGCTAGCAAGTTAGACTTTTAAGAGCACTCAATAGAGTACAACGGTCCACATTGATGCTTTGGAATTGCTCAACTCTCTCCATAGAGGAGCTTTTCACGTTTTTGTGCAATTTGAGACATAACTTGGTCTATTCGCGTCTTTACCTTACGAAACGTGGCACGAAGGCTCAGCTAGCAAGTTAGACTTTTAAGAGCACTCAATAGAGTACAACGGTCCACATTGATGCTTTGGAATTGCTCAACTCTCTCCATAGAGGAGCTTTTCACGTTTTTGTGCAATTTGAGACATAACTTGGTCTATTCGCGTCTTTACCTTACGAAACGTGGCACGAAGGCTCAGCTAGCAAGTTAGACTTTTAAGAGCACTCAATAGAGTACAACGGTCCACATTGATGCTTTGGAATTGCTCAACTCTCTCCATAGAGGAGCTTTTCACGTTTTTGTGCAATTTGAGACATAACTTGGTCTATTCGCGTCTTTACCTTACGAAACGTGGCACGAAGGCTCAGCTAGCAAGTTAGACTTTTAAGAGCACTCAATAGAGTACAACGGTCCACATTGATGCTTTGGAATTGCTCAACTCTCTCCATAGAGGAGCTTTTCACGTTTTTGTGCAATTTGAGACATAACTTGGTCTATTCGCGTCTTTACCTTACGAAACGTGGCACGAAGGCTCAGCTAGCAAGTTAGACTTTTAAGAGCACTCAATAGAGTACAACGGTCCACATTGATGCTTTGGAATTGCTCAACTCTCTCCATAGAGGAGCTTTTCACGTTTTTGTGCAATTTGAGACATAACTTGGTCTATTCGCGTCTTTACCTTACGAAACGTGGCACGAAGGCTCAGCTAGCAAGTTAGACTTTTAAGAGCACTCAATAGAGTACAACGGTCCACATTGATGCTTTGGAATTGCTCAACTCTCTCCATAGAGGAGCTTTTCACGTTTTTGTGCAATTTGAGACATAACTTGGTCTATTCGCGTCTTTACCTTACGAAACGTGGCACGAAGGCTCAGCTAGCAAGTTAGACTTTTAAGAGCACTCAATAGAGTACAACGGTCCACATTGATGCTTTGGAATTGCTCAACTCTCTCCATAGAGGAGCTTTTCACGTTTTTGTGCAATTTGAGACATAACTTGGTCTATTCGCGTCTTTACCTTACGAAACGTGGCACGAAGGCTCAGCTAGCAAGTTAGACTTTTAAGAGCACTCAATAGAGTACAACGGTCCACATTGATGCTTTGGAATTGCTCAACTCTCTCCATAGAGGAGCTTTTCACGTTTTTGTGCAATTTGAGACATAACTTGGTCTATTCGCGTCTTTACCTTACGAAACGTGGCACGAAGGCTCAGCTAGCAAGTTAGACTTTTAAGAGCACTCAATAGAGTACAACGGTCCACATTGATGCTTTGGAATTGCTCAACTCTCTCCATAGAGGAGCTTTTCACGTTTTTGTGCAATTTGAGACATAACTTGGTCTATTCGCGTCTTTACCTTACGAAACGTGGCACGAAGGCTCAGCTAGCAAGTTAGACTTTTAAGAGCACTCAATAGAGTACAACGGTCCACATTGATGCTTTGGAATTGCTCAACTCTCTCCATAGAGGAGCTTTTCACGTTTTTGTGCAATTTGAGACATAACTTGGTCTATTCGCGTCTTTACCTTACGAAACGTGGCACGAAGGCTCAGCTAGCAAGTTAGACTTTTAAGAGCACTCAATAGAGTACAACGGTCCACATTGATGCTTTGGAATTGCTCAACTCTCTCCATAGAGGAGCTTTTCACGTTTTTGTGCAATTTGAGACATAACTTGGTCTATTCGCGTCTTTACCTTACGAAACGTGGCACGAAGGCTCAGCTAGCAAGTTAGACTTTTAAGAGCACTCAATAGAGTACAACGGTCCACATTGATGCTTTGGAATTGCTCAACTCTCTCCATAGAGGAGCTTTTCACGTTTTTGTGCAATTTGAGACATAACTTGGTCTATTCGCGTCTTTACCTTACGAAACGTGGCACGAAGGCTCAGCTAGCAAGTTAGACTTTTAAGAGCACTCAATAGAGTACAACGGTCCACATTGATGCTTTGGAATTGCTCAACTCTCTCCATAGAGGAGCTTTTCACGTTTTTGTGCAATTTGAGACATAACTTGGTCTATTCGCGTCTTTACCTTACGAAACGTGGCACGAAGGCTCAGCTAGCAAGTTAGACTTTTAAGAGCACTCAATAGAGTACAACGGTCCACATTGATGCTTTGGAATTGCTCAACTCTCTCCATAGAGGAGCTTTTCACGTTTTTGTGCAATTTGAGACATAACTTGGTCTATTCGCGTCTTTACCTTACGAAACGTGGCACGAAGGCTCAGCTAGCAAGTTAGACTTTTAAGAGCACTCAATAGAGTACAACGGTCCACATTGATGCTTTGGAATTGCTCAACTCTCTCCATAGAGGAGCTTTTCACGTTTTTGTGCAATTTGAGACATAACTTGGTCTATTCGCGTCTTTACCTTACGAAACGTGGCACGAAGGCTCAGCTAGCAAGTTAGACTTTTAAGAGCACTCAATAGAGTACAACGGTCCACATTGATGCTTTGGAATTGCTCAACTCTCTCCATAGAGGAGCTTTTCACGTTTTTGTGCAATTTGAGACATAACTTGGTCTATTCGCGTCTTTACCTTACGAAACGTGGCACGAAGGCTCAGCTAGCAAGTTAGACTTTTAAGAGCACTCAATAGAGTACAACGGTCCACATTGATGCTTTGGAATTGCTCAACTCTCTCCATAGAGGAGCTTTTCACGTTTTTGTGCAATTTGAGACATAACTTGGTCTATTCGCGTCTTTACCTTACGAAACGTGGCACGAAGGCTCAGCTAGCAAGTTAGACTTTTAAGAGCACTCAATAGAGTACAACGGTCCACATTGATGCTTTGGAATTGCTCAACTCTCTCCATAGAGGAGCTTTTCACGTTTTTGTGCAATTTGAGACATAACTTGGTCTATTCGCGTCTTTACCTTACGAAACGTGGCACGAAGGCTCAGCTAGCAAGTTAGACTTTTAAGAGCACTCAATAGAGTACAACGGTCCACATTGATGCTTTGGAATTGCTCAACTCTCTCCATAGAGGAGCTTTTCACGTTTTTGTGCAATTTGAGACATAACTTGGTCTATTCGCGTCTTTACCTTACGAAACGTGGCACGAAGGCTCAGCTAGCAAGTTAGACTTTTAAGAGCACTCAATAGAGTACAACGGTCCACATTGATGCTTTGGAATTGCTCAACTCTCTCCATAGAGGAGCTTTTCACGTTTTTGTGCAATTTGAGACATAACTTGGTCTATTCGCGTCTTTACCTTACGAAACGTGGCACGAAGGCTCAGCTAGCAAGTTAGACTTTTAAGAGCACTCAATAGAGTACAACGGTCCACATTGATGCTTTGGAATTGCTCAACTCTCTCCATAGAGGAGCTTTTCACGTTTTTGTGCAATTTGAGACATAACTTGGTCTATTCGCGTCTTTACCTTACGAAACGTGGCACGAAGGCTCAGCTAGCAAGTTAGACTTTTCAGAGCACTCAATAGAGTACAATGTTCCAAATTGATGCTTTGGAATTGCTCAACTCTCTCCATAGAGGAGCTTTTCACGTTTTTGTGCAATTTGAGACATAACTTGGTCTATTCGCGTCTTTACCTTACGAAACGTGGCACGAAGGCTCAGCTAGCAAGTTAGACTTTTAAGAGCACTCAATAGAGTACAACGGTCCACATTGATGCTTTGGAATTGCTCAACTCTCTCCATAGAGGAGCTTTTCACGTTTTTGTGCAATTTGAGACATAACTTGGTCTATTCGCGTCTTTACCTTACGAAACGTGGCACGAAGGCTCAGCTAGCAAGTTAGACTTTTAAGAGCACTCAATAGAGTACAACGGTCCACATTGATGCTTTGGAATTGCTCAACTCTCTCCATAGAGGAGCTTTTCACGTTTTTGTGCAATTTGAGACATAACTTGGTCTATTCGCGTCTTTACCTTACGAAACGTGGCACGAAGGCTCAGCTAGCAAGTTAGACTTTTAAGAGCACTCAATAGAGTACAACGGTCCACATTGATGCTTTGGAATTGCTCAACTCTCTCCATAGAGGAGCTTTTCACGTTTTTGTGCAATTTGAGACATAACTTGGTCTATTCGCGTCTTTACCTTACGAAACGTGGCACGAAGGCTCAGCTAGCAAGTTAGACTTTTAAGAGCACTCAATAGAGTACAACGGTCCACATTGATGCTTTGGAATTGCTCAACTCTCTCCATAGAGGAGCTTTTCACGTTTTTGTGCAATTTGAGACATAACTTGGTCTATTCGCGTCTTTACCTTACGAAACGTGGCACGAAGGCTCAGCTAGCAAGTTAGACTTTTAAGAGCACTCAATAGAGTACAACGGTCCACATTGATGCTTTGGAATTGCTCAACTCTCTCCATAGAGGAGCTTTTCACGTTTTTGTGCAATTTGAGACATAACTTGGTCTATTCGCGTCTTTACCTTACGAAACGTGGCACGAAGGCTCAGCTAGCAAGTTAGACTTTTAAGAGCACTCAATAGAGTACAACGGTCCACATTGATGCTTTGGAATTGCTCAACTCTCTCCATAGAGGAGCTTTTCACGTTTTTGTGCAATTTGAGACATAACTTGGTCTATTCGCGTCTTTACCTTACGAAACGTGGCACGAAGGCTCAGCTAGCAAGTTAGACTTTTAAGAGCACTCAATAGAGTACAACGGTCCACATTGATGCTTTGGAATTGCTCAACTCTCTCCATAGAGGAGCTTTTCACGTTTTTGTGCAATTTGAGACATAACTTGGTCTATTCGCGTCTTTACCTTACGAAACGTGGCACGAAGGCTCAGCTAGCAAGTTAGACTTTTAAGAGCACTCAATAGAGTACAACGGTCCACATTGATGCTTTGGAATTGCTCAACTCTCTCCATAGAGGAGCTTTTCACGTTTTTGTGCAATTTGAGACATAACTTGGTCTATTCGCGTCTTTACCTTACGAAACGTGGCACGAAGGCTCAGCTAGCAAGTTAGACTTTTAAGAGCACTCAATAGAGTACAACGGTCCACATTGATGCTTTGGAATTGCTCAACTCTCTCCATAGAGGAGCTTTTCACGTTTTTGTGCAATTTGAGACATAACTTGGTCTATTCGCGTCTTTACCTTACGAAACGTGGCACGAAGGCTCAGCTAGCAAGTTAGACTTTTAAGAGCACTCAATAGAGTACAACGGTCCACATTGATGCTTTGGAATTGCTCAACTCTCTCCATAGAGGAGCTTTTCACGTTTTTGTGCAATTTGAGACATAACTTGGTCTATTCGCGTCTTTACCTTACGAAACGTGGCACGAAGGCTCAGCTAGCAAGTTAGACTTTTAAGAGCACTCAATAGAGTACAACGGTCCACATTGATGCTTTGGAATTGCTCAACTCTCTCCATAGAGGAGCTTTTCACGTTTTTGTGCAATTTGAGACATAACTTGGTCTATTCGCGTCTTTACCTTACGAAACGTGGCACGAAGGCTCAGCTAGCAAGTTAGACTTTTAAGAGCACTCAATAGAGTACAACGGTCCACATTGATGCTTTGGAATTGCTCAACTCTCTCCATAGAGGAGCTTTTCACGTTTTTGTGCAATTTGAGACATAACTTGGTCTATTCGCGTCTTTACCTTACGAAACGTGGCACGAAGGCTCAGCTAGCAAGTTAGACTTTTAAGAGCACTCAATAGAGTACAACGGTCCACATTGATGCTTTGGAATTGCTCAACTCTCTCCATAGAGGAGCTTTTCACGTTTTTGTGCAATTTGAGACATAACTTGGTCTATTCGCGTCTTTACCTTACGAAACGTGGCACGAAGGCTCAGCTAGCAAGTTAGACTTTTAAGAGCACTCAATAGAGTACAACGGTCCACATTGATGCTTTGGAATTGCTCAACTCTCTCCATAGAGGAGCTTTTCACGTTTTTGTGCAATTTGAGACATAACTTGGTCTATTCGCGTCTTTACCTTACGAAACGTGGCACGAAGGCTCAGCTAGCAAGTTAGACTTTTAAGAGCACTCAATAGAGTACAACGGTCCACATTGATGCTTTGGAATTGCTCAACTCTCTCCATAGAGGAGCTTTTCACGTTTTTGTGCAATTTGAGACATAACTTGGTCTATTCGCGTCTTTACCTTACGAAACGTGGCACGAAGGCTCAGCTAGCAAGTTAGACTTTTAAGAGCACTCAATAGAGTACAACGGTCCACATTGATGCTTTGGAATTGCTCAACTCTCTCCATAGAGGAGCTTTTCACGTTTTTGTGCAATTTGAGACATAACTTGGTCTATTCGCGTCTTTACCTTACGAAACGTGGCACGAAGGCTCAGCTAGCAAGTTAGACTTTTAAGAGCACTCAATAGAGTACAACGGTCCACATTGATGCTTTGGAATTGCTCAACTCTCTCCATAGAGGAGCTTTTCACGTTTTTGTGCAATTTGAGACATAACTTGGTCTATTCGCGTCTTTACCTTACGAAACGTGGCACGAAGGCTCAACTAGCAAGTTACACTTTCA
>NW_024056272.1:0-63420 GCF_013401445.1 Tripterygium wilfordii | reverse complement strand
ATGTGGCCCGTTGTACTCTATTAGTGCTCTTAAAAGTCTAACTTGCTAGTTGAGCCTTCGTGCCACGTTTCGTAAGGTAAAGACGCGAATAGACCAAGTTATGTCTCAAATTGCACAAAAACGTGAAAAGCTCCTCTATGGAGAGAGTTGAGCAATTCCAAAGCATCAATGTGGACCGTTGTACTCTATTTAGTGCTCTTAAAAGTCTAACTTGCTAGTTGAGCCTTCGTGCCACGTTTCGTAAGGTAAAGACGCGAATAGACCAAGTTATGTCTCAAATTGCAAAAACGTGAAAAGCTCCTCTATGGAGAGAGTTGAGCAATTCCAAAGCATCAATGTGGACCGTTGTACTCTATTTAGTGCTCTTAAAAGTCTAACTTGCTAGTTGAGCCTTCGTGCCACGTTTCGTAAGGTAAAGACGCGAATAGACCAAGTTATGTCTCAAATTGCACAAAAACGTGAAAAGCTCCTCTATGGAGAGAGTTGAGCAATTCCAAAGCATCAATGTGGACCGTTGTACTCTATTTAGTGCTCTTAAAAGTCTAACTTGCTAGTTGAGCCTTCGTGCCACGTTTCGTAAGGTAAAGACGCGAATAGACCAAGTTATGTCTCAAATTGCACAAAAACGTGAAAAGCTCCTCTATGGAGAGAGTTGAGCAATTCCAAAGCATCAATGTGGACCGTTGTACTCTATTTAGTGCTCTTAAAAGTCTAACTTGCTAGTTGAGCCTTCGTGCCACGTTTCGTAAGGTAAAGACGCGAATAGACCAAGTTATGTCTCAAATTGCACAAAAACGTGAAAAGCTCCTCTATGGAGAGAGTTGAGCAATTCCAAAGCATCAATGTGGACCGTTGTACTCTATTTAGTGCTCTTAAAAGTCTAACTTGCTAGTTGAGCCTTCGTGCCACGTTTCGTAAGGTAAAGACGCGAATAGACCAAGTTATGTCTCAAATTGCACAAAACGTGAAAAGCTCCTCTATGGAGAGAGTTGAGCAATTCCAAAGCATCAATGTGGACCGTTGTACTCTATTTAGTGCTCTTAAAGTCTAACTTGCTAGTTGAGCCTTCGTGCCACGTTTCGTAAGGTAAAGAGCGAATAGACCAAGTTATGTCTCAAATTGCACAAAAACGTGAAAAGCTCCTCTATGGAGAGAGTTGAGCAATTCCAAAGCATCAATGTGGACCGTTGTACTCTATTTAGTGCTCTTAAAAGTCTAACTTGCTAGTTGAGCCTTCGTGCCACGTTTCGTAAGGTAAAGACGCGAATAGACCAAGTTATGTCTCAAATTGCACAAAAACGTGAAAAGCTCCTCTATGGAGAGAGTTGAGCAATTCCAAAGCATCAATGTGGACCGTTGTACTCTATTTAGTGCTCTTAAAAGTCTAACTTGCTAGTTGAGCCTTCGTGCCACGTTTCGTAAGGTAAAGACGCGAATAGACCAAGTTATGTCTCAAATTGCACAAAACGTGAAAAGCTCCTCTATGGAGAGAGTTGAGCAATTCCAAAGCATCAATGTGGACCGTTGTACTCTATTTAGTGCTCTTAAAAGTCTAACTTGCTAGTTGAGCCTTCGTGCCACGTTTCGTAAGGTAAAGACGCGAATAGACCAAGTTATGTCTCAAATTGCACAAAAACGTGAAAAGCTCCTCTATGGAGAGAGTTGAGCAATTCCAAAGCATCAATGTGGACCGTTGTACTCTATTTAGTGCTCTTAAAAGTCTAACTTGCTAGTTGAGCCTTCGTGCCACGTTTCGTAAGGTAAAGACGCGAATAGACCAAGTTATGTCTCAAATTGCACAAAAACGTGAAAAGCTCCTCTATGGAGAGAGTTGAGCAATTCCAAAGCATCAATGTGGACCGTTGTACTCTATTTAGTGCTCTTAAAAGTCTAACTTGCTAGTTGAGCCTTCGTGCCACGTTTCGTAAGGTAAAGACGAATAGACCAAGTTATGTCTCAAATTGCACAAAAACGTGAAAAGCTCCTCTATGGAGAGAGTTGAGCATTCCAAAGCATCAATGTGGACCGTTGTACTCTATTTAGTGCTCTTAAAAGTCTAACTTGCTAGTTGAGCCTTCGTGCCACGTTTCGTAAGGTAAAGACGCGAATAGACCAAGTTATGTCTCAAATTGCACAAAAACGTGAAAAGCTCCTCTATGGAGAGAGTTGAGCAATTCCAAAGCATCAATGTGGACCGTTGTACTCTATTTAGTGCTCTTAAAAGTCTAACTTGCTAGTTGAGCCTTCGTGCCACGTTTCGTAAGGTAAAGACGCGAATAGACCAAGTTATGTCTCAAATTGCACAAAAACGTGAAAAGCTCCTCTATGGAGAGAGTTGAGCAATTCCAAAGCATCAATGTGGACCGTTGTACTCTATTTAGTGCTCTTAAAAGTCTAACTTGCTAGTTGAGCCTTCGTGCCACGTTTCGTAAGGTAAAGACGCGAATAGACCAAGTTATGTCTCAAATTGCACAAAAACGTGAAAAGCTCCTCTATGGAGAGAGTTGAGCAATTCCAAAGCATCAATGTGGACCGTTGTACTCTATTTAGTGCTCTTAAAAGTCTAACTTGCTAGTTGAGCCTTCGTGCCACGTTTCGTAAGGTAAAGAGCGAATAGACCAAGTTATGTCTCAAATTGCACAAAAACGTGAAAAGCTCCTCTATGGAGAGAGTTGAGCAATTCCAAAGCATCAATGTGGACCGTTGTACTCTATTTAGTGCTCTTAAAAGTCTAACTTGCTAGTTGAGCCTTCGTGCCACGTTTCGTAAGGTAAAGACCGAATAGACCAAGTTATGTCTCAAATTGCACAAAAACGTGAAAAGCTCCTCTATGGAGAGAGTTGAGCAATTCCAAAGCATCAATGTGGACCGTTGTACTCTATTTAGTGCTCTTAAAAGTCTAACTTGCTAGTTGAGCCTTCGTGCCACGTTTCGTAAGGTAAAGACGCGAATAGACCAAGTTATGTCTCAAATTGCACAAAAACGTGAAAAGCTCCTCTATGGAGAGAGTTGAGCAATTCCAAAGCATCAATGTGGACCGTTGTACTCTATTTAGTGCTCTTAAAAGTCTAACTTGCTAGTTGAGCCTTCGTGCCACGTTTCGTAAGGTAAAGCGAATAGACCAAGTTATGTCTCAAATTGCACAAAAACGTGAAAAGCTCCTCTATGGAGAGAGTTGAGCAATTCCAAAGCATCAATGTGGACCGTTGTACTCTATTTAGTGCTCTTAAAAGTCTAACTTGCTAGTTGAGCCTTCGTGCCACGTTTCGTAAGGTAAAGACGCGAATAGACCAAGTTATGTCTCAAATTGCACAAAAACGTGAAAAGCTCCTCTATGGAGAGAGTTGAGCAATTCCAAAGCATCAATGTGGACCGTTGTACTCTATTTAGTGCTCTTAAAAGTCTAACTTGCTAGTTGAGCCTTCGTGCCACGTTTCGTAAGGTAAAGACGCGAATAGACCAAGTTATGTCTCAAATTGCACAAAAACGTGAAAAGCTCCTCTATGGAGAGAGTTGAGCAATTCCAAAGCATCAATGTGGACCGTTGTACTCTATTTAGTGCTCTTAAAAGTCTAACTTGCTAGTTGAGCCTTCGTGCCACGTTTCGTAAGGTAAAGACGCGAATAGACCAAGTTATGTCTCAAATTGCACAAAAACGTGAAAAGCTCCTCTATGGAGAGAGTTGAGCAATTCCAAAGCATCAATGTGGACCGTTGTACTCTATTTAGTGCTCTTAAAAGTCTAACTTGCTAGTTGAGCCTTCGTGCCACGTTTCGTAAGGTAAAGACGCGAATAGACCAAGTTATGTCTCAAATTGCACAAAAACGTGAAAAGCTCCTCTATGGAGAGAGTTGAGCAATTCCAAAGCATCAATGTGGACCGTTGTACTCTATTTAGTGCTCTTAAAAGTCTAACTTGCTAGTTGAGCCTTCGTGCCACGTTTCGTAAGGTAAAGACCGAATAGACCAAGTTATGTCTCAAATTGCACAAAAACGTGAAAAGCTCCTCTATGGAGAGAGTTGAGCAATTCCAAAGCATCAATGTGGACCGTTGTACTCTATTTAGTGCTCTTAAAAGTCTAACTTGCTAGTTGAGCCTTCGTGCCACGTTTCGTAAGGTAAAGACGCGAATAGACCAAGTTATGTCTCAAATTGCACAAAAACGTGAAAAGCTCCTCTATGGAGAGAGTTGAGCAATTCCAAAGCATCAATGTGGACCGTTGTACTCTATTTAGTGCTCTTAAAAGTCTAACTTGCTAGTTGAGCCTTCGTGCCACGTTTCGTAAGGTAAAGACGAATAGACCAAGTTATGTCTCAAATTGCACAAAAACGTGAAAAGCTCCTCTATGGAGAGAGTTGAGCAATTCCAAAGCATCAATGTGGACCGTTGTACTCTATTTAGTGCTCTTAAAAGTCTAACTTGCTAGTTGAGCCTTCGTGCCACGTTTCGTAAGGTAAAGACGCGAATAGACCAAGTTATGTCTCAAATTGCACAAAAACGTGAAAAGCTCCTCTATGGAGAGAGTTGAGCAATTCCAAAGCATCAATGTGGACCGTTGTACTATTTAGTGCTCTTAAAAGTCTAACTTGCTAGTTGAGCCTTCGTGCCACGTTTCGTAAGGTAAAGACGAATAGACCAAGTTATGTCTCAAATTGCACAAAAACGTGAAAAGCTCCTCTATGGAGAGAGTTGAGCAATTCCAAAGCATCAATGTGGACCGTTGTACTCTATTTAGTGCTCTTAAAAGTCTAACTTGCTAGTTGAGCCTTCGTGCCACGTTTCGTAAGGTAAAGCGAATAGACCAAGTTATGTCTCAAATTGCACAAAAACGTGAAAAGCTCCTCTATGGAGAGAGTTGAGCAATTCCAAAGCATCAATGTGGACCGTTGTACTCTATTTAGTGCTCTTAAAAGTCTAACTTGCTAGTTGAGCCTTCGTGCCACGTTTCGTAAGGTAAAGACGCGAATAGACCAAGTTATGTCTCAAATTGCACAAAAACGTGAAAAGCTCCTCTATGGAGAGAGTTGAGCAATTCCAAAGCATCAATGTGGACCGTTGTACTCTATTTAGTGCTCTTAAAAGTCTAACTTGCTAGTTGAGCCTTCGTGCCACGTTTCGTAAGGTAAAGACGCGAATAGACCAAGTTATGTCTCAAATTGCAAAAACGTGAAAAGCTCCTCTATGGAGAGAGTTGAGCAATTCCAAAGCATCAATGTGGACCGTTGTACTCTATTTAGTGCTCTTAAAAGTCTAACTTGCTAGTTGAGCCTTCGTGCCACGTTTCGTAAGGTAAAGACGCGAATAGACCAAGTTATGTCTCAAATTGCACAAAAACGTGAAAAGCTCCTCTATGGAGAGAGTTGAGCAATTCCAAAGCATCAATGTGGACCGTTGTACTCTATTTAGTGCTCTTAAAAGTCTAACTTGCTAGTTGAGCCTTCGTGCCACGTTTCGTAAGGTAAAGACGCGAATAGACCAAGTTATGTCTCAAATTGCACAAAAACGTGAAAAGCTCCTCTATGGAGAGAGTTGAGCAATTCCAAAGCATCAATGTGGACCGTTGTACTCTATTTAGTGCTCTTAAAAGTCTAACTTGCTAGTTGAGCCTTCGTGCCACGTTTCGTAAGGTAAAGACGCGAATAGACCAAGTTATGTTCAAATTGCACAAAAACGTGAAAAGCTCCTCTATGGAGAGAGTTGAGCAATTCCAAAGCATCAATGTGGACCGTTGTACTCTATTTAGTGCTCTTAAAAGTCTAACTTGCTAGTTGAGCCTTCGTGCCACGTTTCGTAAGGTAAAGACGCGAATAGACCAAGTTATGTCTCAAATTGCACAAAAACGTGAAAAGCTCCTCTATGGAGAGAGTTGAGCAATTCCAAAGCATCAATGTGGACCGTTGTACTCTATTTAGTGCTCTTAAAAGTCTAACTTGCTAGTTGAGCCTTCGTGCCACGTTTCGTAAGGTAAAGCGAATAGACCAAGTTATGTCTCAAATTGCACAAAAACGTGAAAAGCTCCTCTATGGAGAGAGTTGAGCAATTCCAAAGCATCAATGTGGACCGTTGTACTCTATTTAGTGCTCTTAAAAGTCTAACTTGCTAGTTGAGCCTTCGTGCCACGTTTCGTAAGGTAAAGACGCGAATAGACCAAGTTATGTCTCAAATTGCACAAAAACGTGAAAAGCTCCTCTATGGAGAGAGTTGAGCAATTCCAAAGCATCAATGTGGACCGTTGTACTCTATTTAGTGCTCTTAAAAGTCTAACTTGCTAGTTGAGCCTTCGTGCCACGTTTCGTAAGGTAAAGACGCGAATAGACCAAGTTATGTCTCAAATTGCACAAAAACGTGAAAAGCTCCTCTATGGAGAGAGTTGAGCAATTCCAAAGCATCAATGTGGACCGTTGTACTCTATTTAGTGCTCTTAAAAGTCTAACTTGCTAGTTGAGCCTTCGTGCCACGTTTCGTAAGGTAAAGACGCGAATAGACCAAGTTATGTCTCAAATTGCACAAAAACGTGAAAAGCTCCTCTATGGAGAGAGTTGAGCAATTCCAAAGCATCAATGTGGACCGTTGTACTCTATTTAGTGCTCTTAAAAGTCTAACTTGCTAGTTGAGCCTTCGTGCCACGTTTCGTAAGGTAAAGACGCGAATAGACCAAGTTATGTCTCAAATTGCAAAAACGTGAAAAGCTCCTCTATGGAGAGAGTTGAGCAATTCCAAAGCATCAATGTGGACCGTTGTACTCTATTTAGTGCTCTTAAAAGTCTAACTTGCTAGTTGAGCCTTCGTGCCACGTTTCGTAAGGTAAAGACGCGAATAGACCAAGTTATGTCTCAAATTGCACAAAAACGTGAAAAGCTCCTCTATGGAGAGAGTTGAGCAATTCCAAAGCATCAATGTGGACCGTTGTACTCTATTTAGTGCTCTTAAAAGTCTAACTTGCTAGTTGAGCCTTCGTGCCACGTTTCGTAAGGTAAAGACGCGAATAGACCAAGTTATGTCTCAAATTGCACAAAAACGTGAAAAGCTCCTCTATGGAGAGAGTTGAGCAATTCCAAAGCATCAATGTGGACCGTTGTACTCTATTTAGTGCTCTTAAAAGTCTAACTTGCTAGTTGAGCCTTCGTGCCACGTTTCGTAAGGTAAAGACGCGAATAGACCAAGTTATGTCTCAAATTGCACAAAACGTGAAAAGCTCCTCTATGGAGAGAGTTGAGCAATTCCAAAGCATCAATGTGGACCGTTGTACTCTATTTAGTGCTCTTAAAAGTCTAACTTGCTAGTTGAGCCTTCGTGCCACGTTTCGTAAGGTAAAGACGCGAATAGACCAAGTTATGTCTCAAATTGCACAAAAACGTGAAAAGCTCCTCTATGGAGAGAGTTGAGCAATTCCAAAGCATCAATGTGGACCGTTGTACTCTATTTAGTGCTCTTAAAAGTCTAACTTGCTAGTTGAGCCTTCGTGCCACGTTTCGTAAGGTAAAGACGCGAATAGACCAAGTTATGTCTCAAATTGCACAAAAACGTGAAAAGCTCCTCTATGGAGAGAGTTGAGCAATTCCAAAGCATCAATGTGGACCGTTGTACTCTATTTAGTGCTCTTAAAAGTCTAACTTGCTAGTTGAGCCTTCGTGCCACGTTTCGTAAGGTAAAGACGCGAATAGACCAAGTTATGTCTCAAATTGCACAAAAACGTGAAAAGCTCCTCTATGGAGAGAGTTGAGCAATTCCAAAGCATCAATGTGGACCGTTGTACTCTATTTAGTGCTCTTAAAAGTCTAACTTGCTAGTTGAGCCTTCGTGCCACGTTTCGTAAGGTAAAGACGAATAGACCAAGTTATGTCTCAAATTGCACAAAAACGTGAAAAGCTCCTCTATGGAGAGAGTTGAGCAATTCCAAAGCATCAATGTGGACCGTTGTACTCTATTTAGTGCTCTTAAAAGTCTAACTTGCTAGTTGAGCCTTCGTGCCACGTTTCGTAAGGTAAAGACGCGAATAGACCAAGTTATGTCTCAAATTGCACAAAACGTGAAAAGCTCCTCTATGGAGAGAGTTGAGCAATTCCAAAGCATCAATGTGGACCGTTGTACTCTATTTAGTGCTCTTAAAAGTCTAACTTGCTAGTTGAGCCTTCGTGCCACGTTTCGTAAGGTAAAGACGCGAATAGACCAAGTTATGTCTCAAATTGCACAAAAACGTGAAAAGCTCCTCTATGGAGAGAGTTGAGCAATTCCAAAGCATCAATGTGGACCGTTGTACTCTATTTAGTGCTCTTAAAAGTCTAACTTGCTAGTTGAGCCTTCGTGCCACGTTTCGTAAGGTAAAGACGCGAATAGACCAAGTTATGTCTCAAATTGCACAAAAACGTGAAAAGCTCCTCTATGGAGAGAGTTGAGCAATTCCAAAGCATCAATGTGGACCGTTGTACTCTATTTAGTGCTCTTAAAAGTCTAACTTGCTAGTTGAGCCTTCGTGCCACGTTTCGTAAGGTAAAGACGCGAATAGACCAAGTTATGTCTCAAATTGCACAAAAACGTGAAAAGCTCCTCTATGGAGAGAGTTGAGCAATTCCAAAGCATCAATGTGGACCGTTGTACTCTATTTAGTGCTCTTAAAAGTCTAACTTGCTAGTTGAGCCTTCGTGCCACGTTTCGTAAGGTAAAGAGCGAATAGACCAAGTTATGTCTCAAATTGCACAAAAACGTGAAAAGCTCCTCTATGGAGAGAGTTGAGCAATTCCAAAGCATCAATGTGGACCGTTGTACTCTATTTAGTGCTCTTAAAAGTCTAACTTGCTAGTTGAGCCTTCGTGCCACGTTTCGTAAGGTAAAGACGCGAATAGACCAAGTTATGTCTCAAATTGCACAAAAACGTGAAAAGCTCCTCTATGGAGAGAGTTGAGCAATTCCAAAGCATCAATGTGGACCGTTGTACTCTATTTAGTGCTCTTAAAAGTCTAACTTGCTAGTTGAGCCTTCGTGCCACGTTTCGTAAGGTAAAGACGCGAATAGACCAAGTTATGTCTCAAATTGCACAAAAACGTGAAAAGCTCCTCTATGGAGAGAGTTGAGCAATTCCAAAGCATCAATGTGGACCGTTGTACTCTATTTAGTGCTCTTAAAAGTCTAACTTGCTAGTTGAGCCTTCGTGCCACGTTTCGTAAGGTAAAGACGCGAATAGACCAAGTTATGTCTCAAATTGCACAAAAACGTGAAAAGCTCCTCTATGGAGAGAGTTGAGCAATTCCAAAGCATCAATGTGGACCGTTGTACTCTATTTAGTGCTCTTAAAAGTCTAACTTGCTAGTTGAGCCTTCGTGCCACGTTTCGTAAGGTAAAGACGCGAATAGACCAAGTTATGTCTCAAATTGCACAAAAACGTGAAAAGCTCCTCTATGGAGAGAGTTGAGCAATTCCAAAGCATCAATGTGGACCGTTGTACTCTATTTAGTGCTCTTAAAAGTCTAACTTGCTAGTTGAGCCTTCGTGCCACGTTTCGTAAGGTAAAGACGAATAGACCAAGTTATGTCTCAAATTGCACAAAACGTGAAAAGCTCCTCTATGGAGAGAGTTGAGCAATTCCAAAGCATCAATGTGGACCGTTGTACTCTATTTAGTGCTCTTAAAAGTCTAACTTGCTAGTTGAGCCTTCGTGCCACGTTTCGTAAGGTAAAGACGCGAATAGACCAAGTTATGTCTCAAATTGCACAAAAACGTGAAAAGCTCCTCTATGGAGAGAGTTGAGCAATTCCAAAGCATCAATGTGGACCGTTGTACTCTATTTAGTGCTCTTAAAAGTCTAACTTGCTAGTTGAGCCTTCGTGCCACGTTTCGTAAGGTAAAGAGCGAATAGACCAAGTTATGTCTCAAATTGCACAAAAACGTGAAAAGCTCCTCTATGGAGAGAGTTGAGCAATTCCAAAGCATCAATGTGGACCGTTGTACTCTATTTAGTGCTCTTAAAAGTCTAACTTGCTAGTTGAGCCTTCGTGCCACGTTTCGTAAGGTAAAGACGGAATAGACCAAGTTATGTCTCAAATTGCAAAAAACGTGAAAAGCTCCTCTATGGAGAGAGTTGAGCAATTCCAAAGCATCAATGTGGACCGTTGTACTCTATTTAGTGCTCTTAAAAGTCTAACTTGCTAGTTGAGCCTTCGTGCCACGTTTCGTAAGGTAAAGACGCGAATAGACCAAGTTATGTCTCAAATTGCACAAAAACGTGAAAAGCTCCTCTATGGAGAGAGTTGAGCAATTCCAAAGCATCAATGTGGACCGTTGTACTCTATTTAGTGCTCTTAAAAGTCTAACTTGCTAGTTGAGCCTTCGTGCCACGTTTCGTAAGGTAAAGACGCGAATAGACCAAGTTATGTCTCAAATTGCAAAAACGTGAAAAGCTCCTCTATGGAGAGAGTTGAGCAATTCCAAAGCATCAATGTGGACCGTTGTACTCTATTTAGTGCTCTTAAAAGTCTAACTTGCTAGTTGAGCCTTCGTGCCACGTTTCGTAAGGTAAAGACGCGAATAGACCAAGTTATGTCTCAAATTGCACAAAACGTGAAAAGCTCCTCTATGGAGAGAGTTGAGCAATTCCAAAGCATCAATGTGGACCGTTGTACTCTATTTAGTGCTCTTAAAAGTCTAACTTGCTAGTTGAGCCTTCGTGCCACGTTTCGTAAGGTAAAGACGCGAATAGACCAAGTTATGTCTCAAATTGCACAAAAACGTGAAAAGCTCCTCTATGGAGAGAGTTGAGCAATTCCAAAGCATCAATGTGGACCGTTGTACTCTATTTAGTGCTCTTAAAAGTCTAACTTGCTAGTTGAGCCTTCGTGCCACGTTTCGTAAGGTAAAGACGCGAATAGACCAAGTTATGTCTCAAATTGCACAAAAACGTGAAAAGCTCCTCTATGGAGAGAGTTGAGCAATTCCAAAGCATCAATGTGGACCGTTGTACTCTATTTAGTGCTCTTAAAAGTCTAACTTGCTAGTTGAGCCTTCGTGCCACGTTTCGTAAGGTAAAGACGCGAATAGACCAAGTTATGTCTCAAATTGCACAAAAACGTGAAAAGCTCCTCTATGGAGAGAGTTGAGCAATTCCAAAGCATCAATGTGGACCGTTGTACTCTATTTAGTGCTCTTAAAAGTCTAACTTGCTAGTTGAGCCTTCGTGCCACGTTTCGTAAGGTAAAGACGCGAATAGACCAAGTTATGTCTCAAATTGCACAAAAACGTGAAAAGCTCCTCTATGGAGAGAGTTGAGCAATTCCAAAGCATCAATGTGGACCGTTGTACTCTATTTAGTGCTCTTAAAAGTCTAACTTGCTAGTTGAGCCTTCGTGCCACGTTTCGTAAGGTAAAGACGCGAATAGACCAAGTTATGTCTCAAATTGCAAAAACGTGAAAAGCTCCTCTATGGAGAGAGTTGAGCAATTCCAAAGCATCAATGTGGACCGTTGTACTCTATTTAGTGCTCTTAAAAGTCTAACTTGCTAGTTGAGCCTTCGTGCCACGTTTCGTAAGGTAAAGACGCGAATAGACCAAGTTATGTCTCAAATTGCACAAAACGTGAAAAGCTCCTCTATGGAGAGAGTTGAGCAATTCCAAAGCATCAATGTGGACCGTTGTACTCTATTTAGTGCTCTTAAAAGTCTAACTTGCTAGTTGAGCCTTCGTGCCACGTTTCGTAAGGTAAAGACGCGAATAGACCAAGTTATGTCTCAAATTGCACAAAAACGTGAAAAGCTCCTCTATGGAGAGAGTTGAGCAATTCCAAAGCATCAATGTGGACCGTTGTACTCTATTTAGTGCTCTTAAAAGTCTAACTTGCTAGTTGAGCCTTCGTGCCACGTTTCGTAAGGTAAAGACGCGAATAGACCAAGTTATGTCTCAAATTGCACAAAAACGTGAAAAGCTCCTCTATGGAGAGAGTTGAGCAATTCCAAAGCATCAATGTGGACCGTTGTACTCTATTTAGTGCTCTTAAAAGTCTAACTTGCTAGTTGAGCCTTCGTGCCACGTTTCGTAAGGTAAAGACGCGAATAGACCAAGTTATGTCTCAAATTGCACAAAAACGTGAAAAGCTCCTCTATGGAGAGAGTTGAGCAATTCCAAAGCATCAATGTGGACCGTTGTACTCTATTTAGTGCTCTTAAAAGTCTAACTTGCTAGTTGAGCCTTCGTGCCACGTTTCGTAAGGTAAAGACGCGAATAGACCAAGTTATGTCTCAAATTGCACAAAAACGTGAAAAGCTCCTCTATGGAGAGAGTTGAGCAATTCCAAAGCATCAATGTGGACCGTTGTACTCTATTTAGTGCTCTTAAAAGTCTAACTTGCTAGTTGAGCCTTCGTGCCACGTTTCGTAAGGTAAAGACCGAATAGACCAAGTTATGTCTCAAATTGCACAAAAACGTGAAAAGCTCCTCTATGGAGAGAGTTGAGCAATTCCAAAGCATCAATGTGGACCGTTGTACTCTATTTAGTGCTCTTAAAAGTCTAACTTGCTAGTTGAGCCTTCGTGCCACGTTTCGTAAGGTAAAGAGCGAATAGACCAAGTTATGTCTCAAATTGCACAAAAACGTGAAAAGCTCCTCTATGGAGAGAGTTGAGCAATTCCAAAGCATCAATGTGGACCGTTGTACTCTATTTAGTGCTCTTAAAAGTCTAACTTGCTAGTTGAGCCTTCGTGCCACGTTTCGTAAGGTAAAGACGCGAATAGACCAAGTTATGTCTCAAATTGCACAAAAACGTGAAAAGCTCCTCTATGGAGAGAGTTGAGCAATTCCAAAGCATCAATGTGGACCGTTGTACTCTATTTAGTGCTCTTAAAAGTCTAACTTGCTAGTTGAGCCTTCGTGCCACGTTTCGTAAGGTAAAGACGCGAATAGACCAAGTTATGTCTCAAATTGCACAAAAACGTGAAAAGCTCCTCTATGGAGAGAGTTGAGCAATTCCAAAGCATCAATGTGGACCGTTGTACTCTATTTAGTGCTCTTAAAAGTCTAACTTGCTAGTTGAGCCTTCGTGCCACGTTTCGTAAGGTAAAGACGCGAATAGACCAAGTTATGTCTCAAATTGCACAAAAACGTGAAAAGCTCCTCTATGGAGAGAGTTGAGCAATTCCAAAGCATCAATGTGGACCGTTGTACTCTATTTAGTGCTCTTAAAAGTCTAACTTGCTAGTTGAGCCTTCGTGCCACGTTTCGTAAGGTAAAGACGAATAGACCAAGTTATGTCTCAAATTGCACAAAAACGTGAAAAGCTCCTCTATGGAGAGAGTTGAGCAATTCCAAAGCATCAATGTGGACCGTTGTACTCTATTTAGTGCTCTTAAAAGTCTAACTTGCTAGTTGAGCCTTCGTGCCACGTTTCGTAAGGTAAAGACGCGAATAGACCAAGTTATGTCTCAAATTGCACAAAAACGTGAAAAGCTCCTCTATGGAGAGAGTTGAGCAATTCCAAAGCATCAATGTGGACCGTTGTACTCTATTTAGTGCTCTTAAAAGTCTAACTTGCTAGTTGAGCCTTCGTGCCACGTTTCGTAAGGTAAAGACGCGAATAGACCAAGTTATGTCTCAAATTGCACAAAAACGTGAAAAGCTCCTCTATGGAGAGAGTTGAGCAATTCCAAAGCATCAATGTGGACCGTTGTACTCTATTTAGTGCTCTTAAAAGTCTAACTTGCTAGTTGAGCCTTCGTGCCACGTTTCGTAAGGTAAAGACGCGAATAGACCAAGTTATGTCTCAAATTGCACAAAAACGTGAAAAGCTCCTCTATGGAGAGAGTTGAGCAATTCCAAAGCATCAATGTGGACCGTTGTACTCTATTTAGTGCTCTTAAAAGTCTAACTTGCTAGTTGAGCCTTCGTGCCACGTTTCGTAAGGTAAAGACGCGAATAGACCAAGTTATGTCTCAAATTGCACAAAAACGTGAAAAGCTCCTCTATGGAGAGAGTTGAGCAATTCCAAAGCATCAATGTGGACCGTTGTACTCTATTTAGTGCTCTTAAAAGTCTAACTTGCTAGTTGAGCCTTCGTGCCACGTTTCGTAAGGTAAAGACGCGAATAGACCAAGTTATGTCTCAAATTGCACAAAAACGTGAAAAGCTCCTCTATGGAGAGAGTTGAGCAATTCCAAAGCATCAATGTGGACCGTTGTACTCTATTTAGTGCTCTTAAAAGTCTAACTTGCTAGTTGAGCCTTCGTGCCACGTTTCGTAAGGTAAAGACGCGAATAGACCAAGTTATGTCTCAAATTCAAAAACGTGAAAAGCTCCTCTATGGAGAGAGTTGAGCAATTCCAAAGCATCAATGTGGACCGTTGTACTCTATTTAGTGCTCTTAAAAGTCTAACTTGCTAGTTGAGCCTTCGTGCCACGTTTCGTAAGGTAAAGACGCGAATAGACCAAGTTATGTCTCAAATTGCACAAAAACGTGAAAAGCTCCTCTATGGAGAGAGTTGAGCAATTCCAAAGCATCAATGTGGACCGTTGTACTCTATTTAGTGCTCTTAAAAGTCTAACTTGCTAGTTGAGCCTTCGTGCCACGTTTCGTAAGGTAAAGACGCGAATAGACCAAGTTATGTCTCAAATTGCACAAAACGTGAAAAGCTCCTCTATGGAGAGAGTTGAGCAATTCCAAAGCATCAATGTGGACCGTTGTACTCTATTTAGTGCTCTTAAAAGTCTAACTTGCTAGTTGAGCCTTCGTGCCACGTTTCGTAAGGTAAAGACGCGAATAGACCAAGTTATGTCTCAAATTGCAAAAACGTGAAAAGCTCCTCTATGGAGAGAGTTGAGCAATTCCAAAGCATCAATGTGGACCGTTGTACTCTATTTAGTGCTCTTAAAAGTCTAACTTGCTAGTTGAGCCTTCGTGCCACGTTTCGTAAGGTAAAGACGCGAATAGACCAAGTTATGTCTCAAATTGCACAAAAACGTGAAAAGCTCCTCTATGGAGAGAGTTGAGCAATTCCAAAGCATCAATGTGGACCGTTGTACTCTATTTAGTGCTCTTAAAAGTCTAACTTGCTAGTTGAGCCTTCGTGCCACGTTTCGTAAGGTAAAGACGCGAATAGACCAAGTTATGTCTCAAATTGCACAAAAACGTGAAAAGCTCCTCTATGGAGAGAGTTGAGCAATTCCAAAGCATCAATGTGGACCGTTGTACTCTATTTAGTGCTCTTAAAAGTCTAACTTGCTAGTTGAGCCTTCGTGCCACGTTTCGTAAGGTAAAGACGCGAATAGACCAAGTTATGTCTCAAATTGCACAAAAACGTGAAAAGCTCCTCTATGGAGAGAGTTGAGCAATTCCAAAGCATCAATGTGGACCGTTGTACTCTATTTAGTGCTCTTAAAAGTCTAACTTGCTAGTTGAGCCTTCGTGCCACGTTTCGTAAGGTAAAGACGCGAATAGACCAAGTTATGTCTCAAATTGCACAAAAACGTGAAAAGCTCCTCTATGGAGAGAGTTGAGCAATTCCAAAGCATCAATGTGGACCGTTGTACTCTATTTAGTGCTCTTAAAAGTCTAACTTGCTAGTTGAGCCTTCGTGCCACGTTTCGTAAGGTAAAGACGCGAATAGACCAAGTTATGTCTCAAATTGCACAAAAACGTGAAAAGCTCCTCTATGGAGAGAGTTGAGCAATTCCAAAGCATCAATGTGGACCGTTGTACTCTATTTAGTGCTCTTAAAAGTCTAACTTGCTAGTTGAGCCTTCGTGCCACGTTTCGTAAGGTAAAGACGCGAATAGACCAAGTTATGTCTCAAATTGCACAAAAACGTGAAAAGCTCCTCTATGGAGAGAGTTGAGCAATTCCAAAGCATCAATGTGGACCGTTGTACTCTATTTAGTGCTCTTAAAAGTCTAACTTGCTAGTTGAGCCTTCGTGCCACGTTTCGTAAGGTAAAGACGCGAATAGACCAAGTTATGTCTCAAATTGCACAAAAACGTGAAAAGCTCCTCTATGGAGAGAGTTGAGCAATTCCAAAGCATCAATGTGGACCGTTGTACTCTATTTAGTGCTCTTAAAAGTCTAACTTGCTAGTTGAGCCTTCGTGCCACGTTTCGTAAGGTAAAGACGCGAATAGACCAAGTTATGTCTCAAATTGCACAAAAACGTGAAAAGCTCCTCTATGGAGAGAGTTGAGCAATTCCAAAGCATCAATGTGGACCGTTGTACTCTATTTAGTGTCTTAAAAGTCTAACTTGCTAGTTGAGCCTTCGTGCCACGTTTCGTAAGGTAAAGACGCGAATAGACCAAGTTATGTCTCAAATTGCACAAAAACGTGAAAAGCTCCTCTATGGAGAGAGTTGAGCAATTCCAAAGCATCAATGTGGACCGTTGTACTCTATTTAGTGCTCTTAAAAGTCTAACTTGCTAGTTGAGCCTTCGTGCCACGTTTCGTAAGGTAAAGACGCGAATAGACCAAGTTATGTCTCAAATTGCACAAAAACGTGAAAAGCTCCTCTATGGAGAGAGTTGAGCAATTCCAAAGCATCAATGTGGACCGTTGTACTCTATTTAGTGCTCTTAAAGTCTAACTTGCTAGTTGAGCCTTCGTGCCACGTTTCGTAAGGTAAAGACGCGAATAGACCAAGTTATGTCTCAAATTGCAAAAAACGTGAAAAGCTCCTCTATGGAGAGAGTTGAGCAATTCCAAAGCATCAATGTGGACCGTTGTACTCTATTTAGTGCTCTTAAAAGTCTAACTTGCTAGTTGAGCCTTCGTGCCACGTTTCGTAAGGTAAAGAGCGAATAGACCAAGTTATGTCTCAAATTGCACAAAAACGTGAAAAGCTCCTCTATGGAGAGAGTTGAGCAATTCCAAAGCATCAATGTGGACCGTTGTACTCTATTTAGTGCTCTTAAAAGTCTAACTTGCTAGTTGAGCCTTCGTGCCACGTTTCGTAAGGTAAAGACGCGAATAGACCAAGTTATGTCTCAAATTGCACAAAAACGTGAAAAGCTCCTCTATGGAGAGAGTTGAGCAATTCCAAAGCATCAATGTGGACCGTTGTACTCTATTTAGTGCTCTTAAAAGTCTAACTTGCTAGTTGAGCCTTCGTGCCACGTTTCGTAAGGTAAAGACGCGAATAGACCAAGTTATGTCTCAAATTGCACAAAAACGTGAAAAGCTCCTCTATGGAGAGAGTTGAGCAATTCCAAAGCATCAATGTGGACCGTTGTACTCTATTTAGTGCTCTTAAAAGTCTAACTTGCTAGTTGAGCCTTCGTGCCACGTTTCGTAAGGTAAAGACGCGAATAGACCAAGTTATGTCTCAAATTGCACAAAAACGTGAAAAGCTCCTCTATGGAGAGAGTTGAGCAATTCCAAAGCATCAATGTGGACCGTTGTACTCTATTTAGTGCTCTTAAAAGTCTAACTTGCTAGTTGAGCCTTCGTGCCACGTTTCGTAAGGTAAAGACGCGAATAGACCAAGTTATGTCTCAAATTGCACAAAAACGTGAAAAGCTCCTCTATGGAGAGTTGAGCAATTCCAAAGCATCAATGTGGACCGTTGTACTCTATTTAGTGCTCTTAAAAGTCTAACTTGCTAGTTGAGCCTTCGTGCCACGTTTCGTAAGGTAAAGACGCGAATAGACCAAGTTATGTCTCAAATTGCACAAAAACGTGAAAAGCTCCTCTATGGAGAGAGTTGAGCAATTCCAAAGCATCAATGTGGACCGTTGTACTCTATTTAGTGCTCTTAAAAGTCTAACTTGCTAGTTGAGCCTTCGTGCCACGTTTCGTAAGGTAAAGACGCGAATAGACCAAGTTATGTCTCAAATTGCACAAAAACGTGAAAAGCTCCTCTATGGAGAGAGTTGAGCAATTCCAAAGCATCAATGTGGACCGTTGTACTCTATTTAGTGCTCTTAAAGTCTAACTTGCTAGTTGAGCCTTCGTGCCACGTTTCGTAAGGTAAAGACGCGAATAGACCAAGTTATGTCTCAAATTGCACAAAAACGTGAAAAGCTCCTCTATGGAGAGAGTTGAGCAATTCCAAAGCATCAATGTGGACCGTTGTACTCTATTTAGTGCTCTTAAAAGTCTAACTTGCTAGTTGAGCCTTCGTGCCACGTTTCGTAAGGTAAAGACGCGAATAGACCAAGTTATGTCTCAAATTGCACAAAAACGTGAAAAGCTCCTCTATGGAGAGAGTTGAGCAATTCCAAAGCATCAATGTGGACCGTTGTACTCTATTTAGTGCTCTTAAAAGTCTAACTTGCTAGTTGAGCCTTCGTGCCACGTTTCGTAAGGTAAAGACGCGAATAGACCAAGTTATGTCTCAAATTGCACAAAAACGTGAAAAGCTCCTCTATGGAGAGAGTTGAGCAATTCCAAAGCATCAATGTGGACCGTTGTACTCTATTTAGTGCTCTTAAAAGTCTAACTTGCTAGTTGAGCCTTCGTGCCACGTTTCGTAAGGTAAAGACGCGAATAGACCAAGTTATGTCTCAAATTGCACAAAACGTGAAAAGCTCCTCTATGGAGAGAGTTGAGCAATTCCAAAGCATCAATGTGGACCGTTGTACTCTATTTAGTGCTCTTAAAAGTCTAACTTGCTAGTTGAGCCTTCGTGCCACGTTTCGTAAGGTAAAGAGCGAATAGACCAAGTTATGTCTCAAATTGCACAAAAACGTGAAAAGCTCCTCTATGGAGAGAGTTGAGCAATTCCAAAGCATCAATGTGGACCGTTGTACTCTATTTAGTGCTCTTAAAAGTCTAACTTGCTAGTTGAGCCTTCGTGCCACGTTTCGTAAGGTAAAGACGCGAATAGACCAAGTTATGTCTCAAATTGCACAAAAACGTGAAAAGCTCCTCTATGGAGAGAGTTGAGCAATTCCAAAGCATCAATGTGGACCGTTGTACTCTATTTAGTGCTCTTAAAAGTCTAACTTGCTAGTTGAGCCTTCGTGCCACGTTTCGTAAGGTAAAGACGCGAATAGACCAAGTTATGTCTCAAATTGCACAAAAACGTGAAAAGCTCCTCTATGGAGAGAGTTGAGCAATTCCAAAGCATCAATGTGGACCGTTGTACTCTATTTAGTGCTCTTAAAAGTCTAACTTGCTAGTTGAGCCTTCGTGCCACGTTTCGTAAGGTAAAGAGCGAATAGACCAAGTTATGTCTCAAATTGCACAAAAACGTGAAAAGCTCCTCTATGGAGAGAGTTGAGCAATTCCAAAGCATCAATGTGGACCGTTGTACTCTATTTAGTGCTCTTAAAAGTCTAACTTGCTAGTTGAGCCTTCGTGCCACGTTTCGTAAGGTAAAGACGCGAATAGACCAAGTTATGTCTCAAATTGCACAAAAACGTGAAAAGCTCCTCTATGGAGAGAGTTGAGCAATTCCAAAGCATCAATGTGGACCGTTGTACTCTATTTAGTGCTCTTAAAAGTCTAACTTGCTAGTTGAGCCTTCGTGCCACGTTTCGTAAGGTAAAGACGCGAATAGACCAAGTTATGTCTCAAATTGCACAAAAACGTGAAAAGCTCCTCTATGGAGAGAGTTGAGCAATTCCAAAGCATCAATGTGGACCGTTGTACTCTATTTAGTGCTCTTAAAAGTCTAACTTGCTAGTTGAGCCTTCGTGCCACGTTTCGTAAGGTAAAGACGCGAATAGACCAAGTTATGTCTCAAATTGCACAAAAACGTGAAAAGCTCCTCTATGGAGAGAGTTGAGCAATTCCAAAGCATCAATGTGGACCGTTGTACTCTATTTAGTGCTCTTAAAAGTCTAACTTGCTAGTTGAGCCTTCGTGCCACGTTTCGTAAGGTAAAGACGCGAATAGACCAAGTTATGTCTCAAATTGCACAAAAACGTGAAAAGCTCCTCTATGGAGAGAGTTGAGCAATTCCAAAGCATCAATGTGGACCGTTGTACTCTATTTAGTGCTCTTAAAAGTCTAACTTGCTAGTTGAGCCTTCGTGCCACGTTTCGTAAGGTAAAGACGCGAATAGACCAAGTTATGTCTCAAATTGCACAAAACGTGAAAAGCTCCTCTATGGAGAGAGTTGAGCAATTCCAAAGCATCAATGTGGACCGTTGTACTCTATTTAGTGCTCTTAAAAGTCTAACTTGCTAGTTGAGCCTTCGTGCCACGTTTCGTAAGGTAAAGACGCGAATAGACCAAGTTATGTCTCAAATTGCACAAAAACGTGAAAAGCTCCTCTATGGAGAGAGTTGAGCAATTCCAAAGCATCAATGTGGACCGTTGTACTCTATTTAGTGCTCTTAAAAGTCTAACTTGCTAGTTGAGCCTTCGTGCCACGTTTCGTAAGGTAAAGACGCGAATAGACCAAGTTATGTCTCAAATTGCACAAAAACGTGAAAAGCTCCTCTATGGAGAGAGTTGAGCAATTCCAAAGCATCAATGTGGACCGTTGTACTCTATTTAGTGCTCTTAAAAGTCTAACTTGCTAGTTGAGCCTTCGTGCCACGTTTCGTAAGGTAAAGAGGAATAGACCAAGTTATGTCTCAAATTGCACAAAAACGTGAAAAGCTCCTCTATGGAGAGAGTTGAGCAATTCCAAAGCATCAATGTGGACCGTTGTACTCTATTTAGTGCTCTTAAAAGTCTAACTTGCTAGTTGAGCCTTCGTGCCACGTTTCGTAAGGTAAAGACGCGAATAGACCAAGTTATGTCTCAAATTGCACAAAAACGTGAAAAGCTCCTCTATGGAGAGAGTTGAGCAATTCCAAAGCATCAATGTGGACCGTTGTACTCTATTTAGTGCTCTTAAAAGTCTAACTTGCTAGTTGAGCCTTCGTGCCACGTTTCGTAAGGTAAAGACGCGAATAGACCAAGTTATGTCTCAAATTGCACAAAAACGTGAAAAGCTCCTCTATGGAGAGAGTTGAGCAATTCCAAAGCATCAATGTGGACCGTTGTACTCTATTTAGTGCTCTTAAAAGTCTAACTTGCTAGTTGAGCCTTCGTGCCACGTTTCGTAAGGTAAAGACGCGAATAGACCAAGTTATGTCTCAAATTGCACAAAAACGTGAAAAGCTCCTCTATGGAGAGAGTTGAGCAATTCCAAAGCATCAATGTGGACCGTTGTACTCTATTTAGTGCTCTTAAAAGTCTAACTTGCTAGTTGAGCCTTCGTGCCACGTTTCGTAAGGTAAAGACGCGAATAGACCAAGTTATGTCTCAAATTGCAAAAACGTGAAAAGCTCCTCTATGGAGAGAGTTGAGCAATTCCAAAGCATCAATGTGGACCGTTGTACTCTATTTAGTGCTCTTAAAAGTCTAACTTGCTAGTTGAGCCTTCGTGCCACGTTTCGTAAGGTAAAGACGAGAATAGACCAAGTTATGTCTCAAATTGCACAAAACGTGAAAAGCTCCTCTATGGAGAGAGTTGAGCAATTCCAAAGCATCAATGTGGACCGTTGTACTCTATTTAGTGCTCTTAAAAGTCTAACTTGCTAGTTGAGCCTTCGTGCCACGTTTCGTAAGGTAAAGAGCGAATAGACCAAGTTATGTCTCAAATTGCACAAAAACGTGAAAAGCTCCTCTATGGAGAGAGTTGAGCAATTCCAAAGCATCAATGTGGACCGTTGTACTCTATTTAGTGCTCTTAAAAGTCTAACTTGCTAGTTGAGCCTTCGTGCCACGTTTCGTAAGGTAAAGACCGAATAGACCAAGTTATGTCTCAAATTGCAAAAACGTGAAAAGCTCCTCTATGGAGAGAGTTGAGCAATTCCAAAGCATCAATGTGGACCGTTGTACTCTATTTAGTGCTCTTAAAGTCTAACTTGCTAGTTGAGCCTTCGTGCCACGTTTCGTAAGGTAAAGACGGAATAGACCAAGTTATGTCTCAAATTGCAAAAACGTGAAAAGCTCCTCTATGGAGAGAGTTGAGCAATTCCAAAGCATCAATGTGGACCGTTGTACTCTATTTAGTGCTCTTAAAAGTCTAACTTGCTAGTTGAGCCTTCGTGCCACGTTTCGTAAGGTAAAGACCGAATAGACCAAGTTATGTCTCAAATTGCAAAAAACGTGAAAAGCTCCTCTATGGAGAGAGTTGAGCAATTCCAAAGCATCAATGTGGACCGTTGTACTCTATTTAGTGCTCTTAAAACTAACTTGCTAGTTGAGCCTTCGTGCCACGTTTCGTAAGGTAAAGACGCGAATAGACCAAGTTATGTCTCAAATTGCAAAAACGTGAAAAGCTCCTCTATGGAGAGAGTTGAGCAATTCCAAAGCATCAATGTGGACCGTTGTACTCTATTTAGTGCTCTTAAAAGTCTAACTTGCTAGTTGAGCCTTCGTGCCACGTTTCGTAAGGTAAAGACGCGAATAGACCAAGTTATGTCTCAAATTGCACAAAAACGTGAAAAGCTCCTCTATGGAGAGAGTTGAGCAATTCCAAAGCATCAATGTGGACCGTTGTACTCTATTTAGTGCTCTTAAAGTCTAACTTGCTAGTTGAGCCTTCGTGCCACGTTTCGTAAGGTAAAGACGCGAATAGACCAAGTTATGTCTCAAATTGCACAAAAACGTGAAAAGCTCCTCTATGGAGAGAGTTGAGCAATTCCAAAGCATCAATGTGGACCGTTGTACTCTATTTAGTGCTCTTAAAAGTCTAACTTGCTAGTTGAGCCTTCGTGCCACGTTTCGTAAGGTAAAGAGCGAATAGACCAAGTTATGTCTCAAATTGCACAAAAACGTGAAAAGCTCCTCTATGGAGAGAGTTGAAATTTCCAAAGCATCAATGTGGACCGTTGTACTCTATTTAGTGCTCTTAAAAGTCTAACTTGCTAGTTGAGCCTTCGTGCCACGTTTCGTAAGGTAAAGACGCGAATAGACCAAGTTATGTCTCAAATTGCAAAAACGTGAAAAGCTCCTCTATGGAGAGAGTTGAGCAATTCCAAAGCATCAATGTGGACCGTTGTACTCTATTTAGTGCTCTTAAAAGTCTAACTTGCTAGTTGAGCCTTCGTGCCACGTTTCGTAAGGTAAAGAGCGAATAGACCAAGTTATGTCTCAAATTGCACAAAAACGTGAAAAGCTCCTCTATGGAGAGAGTTGAGCAATTCCAAAGCATCAATGTGGACCGTTGTACTCTATTTAGTGCTCTTAAAAGTCTAACTTGCTAGTTGAGCCTTCGTGCCACGTTTCGTAAGGTAAAGACGCGAATAGACCAAGTTATGTCTCAAATTGCACAAAAACGTGAAAAGCTCCTCTATGGAGAGAGTTGAGCAATTCCAAAGCATCAATGTGGACCGTTGTACTCTATTTAGTGCTCTTAAAAGTCTAACTTGCTAGTTGAGCCTTCGTGCCACGTTTCGTAAGGTAAAGACGCGAATAGACCAAGTTATGTCTCAAATTGCACAAAAACGTGAAAAGCTCCTCTATGGAGAGAGTTGAGCAATTCCAAAGCATCAATGTGGACCGTTGTACTCTATTTAGTGCTCTTAAAAGTCTAACTTGCTAGTTGAGCCTTCGTGCCACGTTTCGTAAGGTAAAGACGCGAATAGACCAAGTTATGTCTCAAATTGCACAAAAACGTGAAAAGCTCCTCTATGGAGAGAGTTGAGCAATTCCAAAGCATCAATGTGGACCGTTGTACTCTATTTAGTGCTCTTAAAAGTCTAACTTGCTAGTTGAGCCTTCGTGCCACGTTTCGTAAGGTAAAGACGCGAATAGACCAAGTTATGTCTCAAATTGCACAAAAACGTGAAAAGCTCCTCTATGGAGAGAGTTGAGCAATTCCAAAGCATCAATGTGGACCGTTGTACTCTATTTAGTGCTCTTAAAAGTCTAACTTGCTAGTTGAGCCTTCGTGCCACGTTTCGTAAGGTAAAGACGCGAATAGACCAAGTTATGTCTCAAATTGCAAAAAACGTGAAAAGCTCCTCTATGGAGAGAGTTGAGCAATTCCAAAGCATCAATGTGGACCGTTGTACTCTATTTAGTGCTCTTAAAAGTCTAACTTGCTAGTTGAGCCTTCGTGCCACGTTTCGTAAGGTAAAGACGAATAGACCAAGTTATGTCTCAAATTGCACAAAAACGTGAAAAGCTCCTCTATGGAGAGAGTTGAGCAATTCCAAAGCATCAATGTGGACCGTTACTCTATTTAGTGCTCTTAAAAGTCTAACTTGCTAGTTGAGCCTTCGTGCCACGTTTCGTAAGGTAAAGACGAATAGACCAAGTTATGTCTCAAATTGCACAAAAAGTGAAAAGCTCCTCTATGGAGAGAGTTGAGCAATTCCAAAGCATCAATGTGGACCGTTGTACTCTATTTAGTGCTCTTAAAGTCTAACTTGCTAGTTGAGCCTTCGTGCCACGTTTCGTAAGGTAAAGAGCGAATAGACCAAGTTATGTCTCAAATTGCAAAAACGTGAAAAGCTCCTCTATGGAGAGAGTTGAGCAATTCCAAAGCATCAATGTGGACCGTTGTACTCTATTGTGCTCTTAAAAGTCTAACTTGCTAGTTGAGCCTTCGTGCCACGTTTCGTAAGGTAAAGAGCGAATAGACCAAGTTATGTCTCAAATTGCACAAAAACGTGAAAAGCTCCTCTATGGAGAGAGTTGAGCAATTCCAAAGCATCAATGTGGACCGTTGTACTCTATTGTGCTCTTAAAAGTCTAACTTGCTAGTTGAGCCTTCGTGCCACGTTTCGTAAGGTAAAGAGCGAATAGACCAAGTTATGTCTCAAATTGCACAAAAACGTGAAAAGCTCCTCTATGGAGAGAGTTGAGCAATTCCAAAGCATCAATGTGGACCGTTGTACTCTATTTAGTGCTCTTAAAAGTCTAACTTGCTAGTTGAGCCTTCGTGCCACGTTTCGTAAGGTAAAGACGCGAATAGACCAAGTTATGTCTCAAATTGCACAAAAACGTGAAAAGCTCCTCTATGGAGAGAGTTGAGCAATTCCAAAGCATCAATGTGGACCGTTGTACTCTATTTAGTGCTCTTAAAAGTCTAACTTGCTAGTTGAGCCTTCGTGCCACGTTTCGTAAGGTAAAGACGCGAATAGACCAAGTTATGTCTCAAATTGCACAAAAACGTGAAAAGCTCCTCTATGGAGAGAGTTGAGCAATTCCAAAGCATCAATGTGGACCGTTGTACTCTATTTAGTGCTCTTAAAAGTCTAACTTGCTAGTTGAGCCTTCGTGCCACGTTTCGTAAGGTAAAGACGCGAATAGACCAAGTTATGTCTCAAATTGCAAAAACGTGAAAAGCTCCTCTATGGAGAGAGTTGAGCAATTCCAAAGCATCAATGTGGACCGTTGTACTCTATTTAGTGCTCTTAAAAGTCTAACTTGCTAGTTGAGCCTTCGTGCCACGTTTCGTAAGGTAAAGAGCGAATAGACCAAGTTATGTCTCAAATTGCACAAAAACGTGAAAAGCTCCTCTATGGAGAGAGTTGAGCAATTCCAAAGCATCAATGTGGACCGTTGTACTCTATTGTGCTCTTAAAGTCTAACTTGCTAGTTGAGCCTTCGTGCCACGTTTCGTAAGGTAAAGACGCGAAGACCAAGTTATGTCTCAAATTGCAAAAACGTGAAAAGCTCCTCTATGGAGAGAGTTGAGCAATTCCAAAGCATCAATGTGGACCGTTGTACTCTATTTAGTGCTCTTAAAAGTCTAACTTGCTAGTTGAGCCTTCGTGCCACGTTTCGTAAGGTAAAGAGCGAATAGACCAAGTTATGTCTCAAATTGCACAAAAACGTGAAAAGCTCCTCTATGGAGAGAGTTGAGCAATTCCAAAGCATCAATGTGGACCGTTGTACTCTATTGTGCTCTTAAAAGTCTAACTTGCTAGTTGAGCCTTCGTGCCACGTTTCGTAAGGTAAAGACGCGAATAGACCAAGTTATGTCTCAAATTGCACAAAAACGTGAAAAGCTCCTCTATGGAGAGAGTTGAGCAATTCCAAAGCATCAATGTGGACCGTTGTACTCTATTTAGTGCTCTTAAAATCTAACTTGCTAGTTGAGCCTTCGTGCCACGTTTCGTAAGGTAAAGATGCGAATAGACCAAGTTATGTCTCAAATTGCACAAAAACGTGAAAAGCTCCTCTATGGAGAGAGTTGAGCAATTCCAAAGCATCAATGTGGACCGTTGTACTCTATTTAGTGCTCTTAAAAGTCTAACTTGCTAGTTGAGCCTTCGTGCCACGTTTCGTAAGGTAAAGACGCGAATAGACCAAGTTATGTCTCAAATTGCACAAAAACGTGAAAAGCTCCTCTATGGAGAGAGTTGAGCAATTCCAAAGCATCAATGTGGACCGTTGTACTCTATTTAGTGCTCTTAAAGTCTAACTTGCTAGTTGAGCCTTCGTGCCACGTTTCGTAAGGTAAAGACGCGAATAGACCAAGTTATGTCTCAAATTGCACAAAACGTGAAAAGCTCCTCTATGGAGAGAGTTGAGCAATTCCAAAGCATCAATGTGGACCGTTGCTCTATTTAGTGCTCTTAAAAGTCTAACTTGCTAGTTGAGCCTTCGTGCCACGTTTCGTAAGGTAAAGACGCGAATAGACCAAGTTATGTCTCAAATTGCACAAAAACGTGAAAAGCTCCTCTATGGAGAGAGTTGAGCAATTCCAAAGCATCAATGTGGACCGTTGTACTCTATTTAGTGCTCTTAAAAGTCTAACTTGCTAGTTGAGCCTTCGTGCCACGTTTCGTAAGGTAAAGACGCGAATAGACCAAGTTATGTCTCAAATTGCACAAAAACGTGAAAAGCTCCTCTATGGAGAGAGTTGAGCAATTCCAAAGCATCAATGTGGACCGTTGTACTCTATTTAGTGCTCTTAAAAGTCTAACTTGCTAGTTGAGCCTTCGTGCCACGTTTCGTAAGGTAAAGACGCGAATAGACCAAGTTATGTTCAAATTGCACAAAAACGTGAAAAGCTCCTCTATGGAGAGAGTTGAGCAATTCCAAAGCATCAATGTGGACCGTTGTACTCTATTTAGTGTCTTAAAGTCTAACTTGCTAGTTGAGCCTTCGTGCCACGTTTCGTAAGGTAAAGACGCGAATAGACCAAGTTATGTCTCAAATTGCACAAACGTGAAAAGCTCCTCTATGGAGAGAGTTGAGCAATTCCAAAGCATCAATGTGGACCGTTGTACTCTATTTAGTGCTCTTAAAAGTCTAACTTGCTAGTTGAGCCTTCGTGCCACGTTTCGTAAGGTAAAGAGCGAATAGACCAAGTTATGTCTCAAATTGCACAAAAACGTGAAAAGCTCCTCTATGGAGAGAGTTGAGCAATTCCAAAGCATCAATGTGGACCGTTGTACTCTATTTAGTGCTCTTAAAAGTCTAACTTGCTAGTTGAGCCTTCGTGCCACGTTTCGTAAGGTAAAGACGAATAGACCAAGTTATGTCTCAAATTGCACAAAAACGTGAAAAGCTCTCTATGGAGAGAGTTGAGCAATTCCAAAGCATCAATGTGGACCGTTGTACTCTATTTAGTGCTCTTAAAAGTCTAACTTGCTAGTTGAGCCTTCGTGCCACGTTTCGTAAGGTAAAGACGCGAATAGACCAAGTTATGTCTCAAATTGCAAAAACGTGAAAAGCTCCTCTATGGAGAGAGTTGCAATTCCAAAGCATCAATGTGGACCGTTGTACTCTATTTAGTGCTCTTAAAAGTCTAACTTGCTAGTTGAGCCTTCGTGCACGTTTCGTAAGGTAAAGAGCGAATAGACCAAGTTATGTCTCAAATTGCACAAAAGCGTGAAAAGCTCCTCTATGGAGAGAGTTGAGCAATTCCAAAGCATCAATGTGGACCGTTGTACTCTATTTAGTGCTCTTAAAAGTCTAACTTGCTAGTTGAGCCTTCGTGCCACGTTTCGTAAGGTAAAGACGCGAATAGACCAAGTTATGTCTCAAATTGCATAAAAAGTGAAAAGCTCCTCTATGGAGAGAGTTGAGCAATTCCAAAGCATCAATGTGGACCGTTGTACTCTATTTAGTGCTCTTAAAAGTGTAACTTGCTAGTTGAGCATTCGTGCCACGTTTCGTAAGGTAAAGACACGAATAGACCAAGTTATGTTTGAAATTGCACAAAAACGTGAAAAGCTCCTCTATGGAGAGAGCTGAGCAATTCCAAAGCATCAATGTGGGCCATTGTACTCTATTTAGTGCTCTTAAAAGTCTAACTTGCTAGTTGAGCCTTCGTGCCACGTTTCGTAAGGTAAAGACGCGAATAGACCAAGTTACGTCTCAAATTGCACAAAAACGTGAAAAGCTCCTCTATGGAGAGAGTTGAGCAATTCCAAAGCATCAATGTGGACCGTTACTCTATTTAGTGTCTTAAAGTCTAACTTGCTAGTTGAGCCTTCGTGCCACGTTTCGTAAGGTAAAGACGCGAATAGACCAAGTTATGTCTCAAATTGCAAAAACGTGAAAAGCTCCTCTATGGAGAGAGTTGAGCAATTCCAAAGCATCAATGTGGACCGTTGTACTCTATTTAGTGCTCTTAAAAGTCTAACTTGCTAGTGAGCCTTCGTGCCACGTTTCGTAAGGTAAAGACGCGAATAGACCAAGTTATGTTTGAAATTGCACAAAAACGTGAAAAGCTCCTCTATGGAGAGAGTTGAGCAATTCCAAAGCATCATGTGGACCGTTGTACTCTATTTAGTGCTCTTAAAAGTCTAACTTGCTAGTTGAGCCTTCGTGCCACGTTTCGTAAGGTAAAGACGCGAATAGACCAAGTTATGTCTCAAATTCAAAAACGTGAAAAGCTCCTCTAGAGAGAGTTGAGCAATTCCAAAGCATCATGTGGACCGTTGTACTCTATTTAGTGCTCTTAAAAGTCTAACTTGCTAGTTGAGCCTTCGTGCCACGTTTCGTAAGGTAAAGAGGCGAATAGACCAAGTTAAGTCTGAAATTGCACAAAAACGTGAAAAGCTTCTATGGAGAGAGTTGAGCAATTCCAAAGCATCAATGTGGACCGTTGTACTCTATTGAGTGCTCTTAAAAGTCTAACTTGCGTTGAGCCTTCGTGCCACGTTTCGTAAGGTAAAGACGCGAATAGACCAAGTTATGTTTGAAATTGCACAAAAACGTGAAAAGCTCCTCTATGGAGAGAGTTGAGCAATCCAAAGCATCAATGTGGACCGTTGTACTCTATTTAGTGTTCTTAGAAGTCTAACTTGCTAATTGAGCCTTCGTGCCACGTTTCGCAAGGTAAAGACGCGAATAGACCAATTTGTTAGGATGTATGGCACCACAAGAGGGGGGGTGAATTGTGTCCTTAGTCAAATTTAGACTAGGTCACTCCTTTTTCGGTTTCAATGAATTCTATCAAATTTCACCCTAAGCGGAAGCTAAATACCAAATTAAGTTCTAGTGTATATGTATATGAGTCAAGGAGAACAATCAATTTAAACAAACTTGAATCTAGCAACCTAAATATCCAAGTTCAAGTATGTATGATATGAGAATGCAATGCTAATTGAAATTGCTGGAAAGTAAAAGAGGCAAGAGATTTATAGTGGTTCGGCTTAACCCAAGCCTACTCCACTCCCCAAGTCCCACTTGGGAATTTCAAACACTCCAATATGGCTTGTTCAACCGAGTCAAGCGGAACTCTTACAACCGATGTTTTTGTAGCTCAAACACCAAACTCTACACACCGTGTGGTTTGTAGCTCACCACACCAAACTCTACACACCGTGTGGTTTGTAGCTCACCACACTAACTTAATCAATAATACACCTCGGTCTCACCGAGAACACAAATCAACAAGTTGAATTCTCAAATAGGCTCTTTATGGCAGCCGGGTAGAGAAGTAGTTTAAGCTCAAGGTATGGCTCTTTGAGTAGCTAGATATGGAAGTGTTTAGGCTCAAATGTGGCTCTTTATGTTCTGGAAATCAGATTGTGCAAGCAAGAAAATGGCTCTTGAGGAAATGATAAGAATCTGGTAAGAAAGGCTCAAGAGTAACAATAAAGCTTTACTTGGCTAGTGTGTATGATCTCTCTTCAAAATCAAGTATGTAATCAAGGAATGAATGAGTGAAAGAATGAAAGCTTAGAAGATGAAGAACACTTAAGAGAGAAGAGTAATTTTCGGCCAAGTATATGCACCATAGACAAAGAGTTAGTTTTTATAGAAAATTGTGGAGTGTAAGCTCATGAAATGAGGGCCATTGGATTGATATGAAAGATATGGACCCTTGGATCATTAGAGACGTTAGAAGGCTTAGAGAAGTGTGAAAATGTTTACAACAAGTCTCTTTTGGTAGGAGAAATAATGGCTTTTGGATGGATATAGACTTTGGAGGCATCTTGGAAGATACAACAATTGACTTGAGAAAAGTTTGTCTTTTAGGTGGAGTAAATCATGGCTTTTGGATGGATATAGACTTTAGATGCATCTTGAAAGATACAACAATTGACTTGAGAAAAGTTTGTCTCTTAGGTGGAATAAATGATGGCCTTTGGATCAAATGAAGATTCAATTTTGGCCATAGGATGTAAAGTAGGAGAGATAAGAATAAAGCTTGAATCTTTGGCCATTGGATTAAAATGTGATTTTGATGTAGAGAGAATATGATCCATTGGATGTGGAGTGTCTTGGTGGGAAAGAGAAATGGTTTTGAAATAAAGCTTCCCACACATGTGAAGAGAAAAACTTGTCATAAGACTTGTTGTACCTCTTGTCTCCTCCTTTCAAATTAACTTTTCCTTCTCTTCTCTTTTTGGCTCCAAGTCTTCTAGTTAAGATGTAACTATGGTTAACTTGTCTTCTTTGCCATGTCATCAATGCCATGTCATTAATGCCGTGTCAACAATGCCATGTCAGCTGCCACGTCACGTCCGTCGATTCTGACTTTGACTAGAAAGTTAATTTTACTTCAATTGATCCCAATTAAGCTTCAAGACATCTTTGGCAAAACTTGATTATGTTGACCACGAAATTGACTTTCTTAATCATGTTTGACACTGATTAAGTCTTCATTACAGTTCGGTTAAGGTCACCATGTTGATACATGGCCAACTTGATCATCCTACACACAATTAAACTCAAGACATGCTATGTAAACCCTTTTAGGATTTCTTGCAATTAGTTCATGTTAGTTCAATAATCAAATCATCAAATAAGCACAATTGAACTAGTTTAATATAAGTCTTGAATTCCTAAACTAATCAAGTAGGCATATGCACCTAGGTTTCTCAATACAATCAATAGATCAAAGTTCAATCAAAACATGCCGTTGTAATCACTCAAACATATATTCAACATTCTCCCCCTTTTGATGATTACAAAATAACTTATGTAACTTTGAGCTATTTTCTTTAATTCACATGAGAAACTCTCCCCCTCACATTATGCTTCACACAAATAAACTTCCTATAAGCATATGTTTCAATAAACACAAGGGAATTGCAATTCAAGACAAGTAAAGTATCAATAGGCAAGGTCTATACAATATGACATTAAGTTCCTCCCCCTTAACCTATGCATACCAAACTTTAAAGTTCAAAGTATATTTCTCCCCCTTTATTTTGTAAATGCATCCAAAAGGTGTTCAATATAAGCAATGCATAAATTTCATACACATATCAAGGACTCATTCTCATGCCAAGATTACCTCTTAAAAATTCAAATCTCTCTTGGTTTAGAGGTTTCGTTAGTATGTCCGCAAGTTGGTTCATTGTGTCCACATAATCTAATTTAATTGTCCCTTGAGTCACATGGTCTCTAATAAAATGATGTCTAATTTCAATATGTTTAGCCTTAGAATGATGCACCGGATTTTTAGAAAGACTAATGGCACTAGTATTATCACAATATATAGGAATATCTTTTAATTTAAGTCCAAAATCATTTAGTTGTTGTCTAATCCATAAGAGTTGAGCACAACAACTTCCTATAGCCATATATTCAGCTTCGGTGGTAGATAGGGCTACACAAGGTTGTTTCTTGGAGAACCAAGAAATAAGCATACTTCCTAGGAATTGACATGTACCCGAAGTACTCTTTCTATTTATTTTACACCCAGCAAAATCAGCATCACTATATGCATATAAATCAAACAAAGAATTTTTATCCCATATGCCAAGAGTTGATGTATGCCTAAGGTACCTAAATATTCTCTTAACCGCTAGGAAATGAGAATGCATAGGTTGACTTTGAAATCTAGCACACATGCATACACTAAACATAATGTCGGGTCTACTAGATGTCAAATATAAAAGTGAACCAATCATGGACCTATACATTTTAGAATCATAAGGTTGTCCATCTTCATCTTTTTCAAGTTTAGTTGACACACTCATAGGAGTAGGAGAAGGATTCAAGGAATCAAAACCAAACTTTTTAAGCATATCATGAATATATTTAGTTTGACTAATATGTATACCTTTCTTAGTTTGTTTAACTTGCAGCCCTAAAAAGAATGTAAGTTCACCCATCATAGACATCTCAAATTCATTTTTCATGCAAGACTCAAACTCTTTGCACATAGCCTCATTAGTAGCACCAAATATAATGTCATCTACATATATTTGAACAATAAGCATGTCATGACCTTTTTCTTTAAGAACAAAGTGCTGTCAATTCTTCCTCTTTTAAAACCATTTTGAATTAAGAATGAAGAAAGTCTATCATACCATGCCCTAGGTGCTTGTTTCAAACCATACAAGGCTTTTGTCAATTTATAAACATGGTTTGGAAAGTTAGGATCTTCAAATCCGGGTGGTTGCTTTACATATACATTCTCGTTGATAAAACCATTCAAAAATGCACTTTTGACATCCATTTGATAAAGTTTAAAACCTTTGAAACATGCAAATGCCATAAGCAACCTAATAGCTTCTAACCTAGCTACGGGTGCAAATGTTTCTTCATAGTCAATCCCTTCTTCTTGGTTGTACCCTTGTGCAACCAACCTAGCCTTGTTTCTAATAACTTCACCATCTTCATTCATTTTGTTCTTAAACACCCATTTAGTTCCAATTATGGTTTGGTCTTTAGGTCTTGGAACTAAATGCCAAACTTCATTCCTAGTGAATTGATTCAACTCATCTTGCATAGCAATAATCCATTTATCATCAAGCAAAACATCATCAATGTTTCTAGGTTCTATTTGAGAAATTAAGGCATACGAACCATGCACATCAACAATTAAAGCAGTATTCATTAAATTTGCAGTCACATTATCTACCACATTAGCATGCATATCATTATCATTAGGAGCTAAGTGAGATCTACGAGTCCTTACCCCTTGATGCAAATCGCCAATTATGAGTTGTTTGGGATGCTTGTGTTTGTCCTTCACTTGCAGCCATGATGTAGGAGCTGTAGTTTCATTATTGGAGGCCACAGGTGCAACCTCACTTTGTTCCAAGCCCACTGGTGCATCACTATTTTGTGTCTCCTCGTGTTCATTTCCTCCCTCTTTGCTTGGTCCATCATCTTTAGGTGTAGGAGAGTCATCTTTATCATCTTTTAAGCTCAACTTCTCCAAACCTAACTCAATATCATCATTCTCAAGCAAAGGGTCAAGTGCAAGAGTTTCAATAAATTTAACATGAATGGACTCTTCTATTCTCCTAGACTTTGGATTGTAAACTCTATAAGCTCTAGAAGTTAAAGCATAGCCAACAAATACACAAGGAGTAGATTTTGCATCAAATTTATCTAAGTCATCCTTAGTGTTTAGTACATAACATTTGCAACCAAAAACTCTAAAGTAGTCAACCTTAGGTTTTCTATCATTCCAAATCTCATAAGGTGTCTTATTTATCTTCTTTCTAATAGACAACCTATTTGTAACATAGCATGCACAATTAATGGCCTCGGCCCACAAGAACTTAGGCAAATCATGTTCACAAAGCATAGTCCTAGCAATTTCTTGCAAAGTTCTATTTTTCCTTTCTACTACCCCATTTTGTTGGGGTGTTCTAGGTGAAGAAAAATCATGTCTAATGCCATATTCATCACATAGATCAATAAATGCATGATTATCAAATTCTCCTCCATGATCACTCCTAATCTTGCTAATGCTTATGTTCTTTTCATTTTGAAGCCTCTTGATTAGTTTTGAAAACTCATGAATGGTCTCATGTTTATGTGCAAGGAAAATCACCCAAGTATATCTAGAATAGTCATCAACAATCACAAAAGCATAGGATCTACCACCTAGACTTTTTACTCTACTTGGACCAAACAAATCAAGATGCAAAAGTTCTAAAACCTAGTAGTTGAAATTTGGTTTTTAGACTTGAAAGACTCCCTAGTGTGCTTTCCTCTAATGCAAGGCTCACAAGCATCATACATGTCAAAGTTCAAAGAAGGTATGCCTCTAACAAGATTATTTCTAACCAATTTTTCAATTGTAGAAATTCCTATATGTCCTAATCTTCTATGCCATGTATTCACATCATTAACATTGGAAATCAAACATTTAAGTTTGCAATCATTCAAGTCTTTCAAATTAATAGAATACAATTACCATTACCATCTCTTTTTCCTACAAGCACACATTCGTTCATGGCATTTAAAAGCTCACACTTTGAATCATCAAAACATATGCGCAAGCCACCATCACACAATTGAGAAATACTAAGAAGGTTAAAAGACAATCCATCAACTAATTGCACATTAGAGATAGAGAAAGAGGATACATCACCTATGGATCCTTGACCAAGGATCCTACCCTTCTTGTTGTCACCAAAAGTCACATGACCACCATTAGAGAACTTCTTGAGAGAAGAAAAAGAACTTGAGTTCCCGGTCATGTGTCTTGAGCAACCACTATCCAAGTACCACTTGGAAGCCTTAGAACTTTTGATTTTCAAGAACACCTACATTAGTTCAATTCGCTTTAGGTACCCAATTTCTTTTGGGTCCTAGGAGGTTAGCATCAAGAATCTTGGTTCCCTTTGGAACCCACATTTGCTTAACTTTCTTGCCAAACACATATTGAAACTTTGGAAAAACTTTGGCATTCAAGTTATGCATATATGCATCATTTGAAGAATGAAATGAAGTGCTAGCATACATAGAGCCTTGTGGAGCTCTAGGAGCCCTAGAATACCTTATGGGTTGCCCTAATTTCTTAGGAAACCCTACGGGTCTCTTGGAACCAGATTTGATACCCTTCTTCCAAGGCTGATTTGGCACATCCCTAATGGGAATAGGCCTATGTCCCACGGTTGGACAAATGATACATGCTCAGGATGTGATTTTGAAGTACTAGCATGCATATCATTCAAAGCATTGTAGTTAGGAGGTGAAAAAATCATTTTCTTAGGAAAACAATCCTCCTTCATGTCATTCAAGGAATGCAAATAGCCACGTGATACAAAAGATGTAGAAATATCATGCATATCACATTTCTTCAATTTTACATCATCACCAACATAACCTAAACCCGATTTGTCCAAAGATTGTCTAAGGCATGATAAGAGTGAATCAAGTCTAGAAGATCCCACACTAAACTTCGAGAAAGATTTCTCTAGATCCTCATATCTTAATTTCAAAGCATCTAATTCATTTTGAACAATAGAGTCATCATGTGACTCTTGGTTCTCATTAGGCACAATAGCAATCAATTTCAAATCATCATACTCTTCTTGCAAGGTACTAAGTTTAAATTGCAAATCTTCAATCAAGGGTTCATGATCACACTTAGACATGTTATTAGCACACATGGCAGCAAGCATATCGCACTTTTCATCACATTTAGCATTTAGATCATCAATGGTCTTTTCATGCTCTTCTACCTTAGCATTTAAACAATCAATCTCATTTTTCAATTGTTTCTTTTCCTTATGCATTTTCCTATTCTTAGCATTCATGTCATTGAGTAAGGAAAGCAAATCATCAATAGACACATCATCATCATCATGATCAAAAGAGTTTACCTCCTCATCCGGATTGGATGAGTTTCCTTTGGCCATCAAGCAAAGTCTAGCAACCTCGTCCTCACTTGAAGTGCTTTCGGAGTCCGAATCACTCCATGTAGCTTTGAAGGCTCTCTTGGTTTGCTCCTTGCTCTTTTCTTTCTTCTTTGGACACTCATACTTCATGTGTCCCTTCTTACCACACTCAAAGCACCTCAAATCTTTGTCTTGCTCCTCATGGTTCCCTTTTGAGTCGTTTTGATCCCCATGGCCAGATTTGAAGTTGTCCCTCCTTGAGTGGCCAAAAGTCTACCACCTTGCTTCTTCTTGTTTATCAAGTATCTCTTGAATCTTCTTGTCATTAGGGCTACTTCCTCATCACTCAAATCATCTCCACTATCACCCTTGGAGGCAAAAGCAATGCTCTTCTTTTTGGTGTCCTCTTTTTGAGCTTCTCTTGCCTTCAAATTTGTCTCATATACCAGAAGTGATCCTACAAGCTCATCCAACTTCAAAACTTTGAGATCTTTAGCTTCTTGGATGGCTGTCACTTTGGCATCCCATGCTTCCGGAAGACTTCTCAAGTACTTTTGCACCTTTTCTTGATTGGAGAATGTCTTCCCTAAAGATTCAAGAGAATTCAGAATTTTGGTTAGTCTAATATCCATATCGGTAATAGACTCATGTGAAAGCATAGTGAACAATTCATATGAATGCATGAGCATGTTAATCTTGGACTCCTTTACTTGATTAGTTCCCTCATGCTTCATCTCTAACCTAGTCCACATATCTTTAGCCGAAATGCATGTAGAAATATGTTTAGCTTCAATTGAATTCAATGCATTAAATAAAATAGACATAGCTTTAGCATTCAAGAAATCTTTTTCTTATCATTGTCATCCCATTTATCCCTAGGTTTTGAAATCTCCTTTTCAACATCACCAACTTTGGTGATGATGGTAGGCTCATAAGGTCCATCCTCTATGACATACCACAAATCAATATCCAGAGACATGAAATAAAGTTTCATTCTCATCTTCCAATGGTCATAGTCATCTCCATCAAAGTATGGAGGTCTACCACTAGATTGACCCTCTAATACATGATCATGTCTACCACTAGTAGATGCCATATCAAGAATCACAAATAATGCACAAGACAATTACTTCTATATGCAAGTAACCTTGCTCCGATACCACTTGTTAGGATGTATGGCACCACAAGGGGGGGTGAATTGTGTCCTTAGTCAATTTAGACTAGGTCACTCCTTTTTCGGTTTCAATGAATTCTATCAAATTTCACCCTAAGCGGAAGCTAAATACCAAATTAAGTTCTAGTGTATATGTATATGAGTCAAGGAGAACAATCAATTTAAACAAACTTGAATCTAGCAACCTAAATATCCAATTTCAAGTATGTATGATATGAGAATGCAATGCTAATTGAAATTGCTGGAAAGTAAAAGAGGCAAGAGATTTATAGTGGTTCGGCTTAACCCAAGCCTACTCCACTCCCCAAGTCCCACTTGGGAATTTCAAACACTCCAATATGGCTTGTTCAACCGAGTCAAGCGGAACTCTTACAACCGATGTTTTTGTAGCTCAAACACCAAACTCTACACACCGTGTGGTTTGTAGCTCACCACACTAACTTAATCAATAATACACCTCGGTCTCACCGAGAACACAAATCAACAAGTTGAATTCTCAAATAGGCTCTTTATGGCAGCCGGGTAGAGAAGTAGTTTAAGCTCAAGGTATGGCTCTTTGAGTAGCTAGATATGGAAGTGTTTAGGCTCAAATGTGGCTCTTTATGTTCTGGAAATCAGATTGTGCAAGCAAGAAAATGGCTCTTGAGGAAATGATAAGAATCTGGTAAGAAAGGCTCAAGAGTAACAATAAAGCTTTACTTGGCTAGTGTGTATGATCTCTCTTCAAAATCAAGTATGTAATCAAGGAATGAATGAGTGAAAGAATGAAAGCTTAGAAGATGAAGAACACTTAAGAGAGAAAGAGTAATTTTCGGCCAAGTATATGCACCATAGACAAAGAGTTAGTTTTTATAGAAAATTGTGGAGTGTAAGCTCATGAAATGAGGGCCATTGGATTGATATGAAAGATATGGACCCTTGGATCATTAGAGACGTTAGAAGGCTTAGAGAAGTGTGAAAATGTTTACAACAAGTCCTTTTGGTAGGAGGAAATAATGGCTTTTGGATGGATATAGACTTTGGAGGCATCTTGGAAGATACAACAATTGACTTGAGAAAAGTTTGTCTTTTAGGTGGAGTAAATCATGGCTTTTGGATGGATATAGACTTTAGATGCATCTTGAAAGATACAACAATTGACTTGAGAAAAGTTTGTCTCTTAGTGGAATAAATGATGGCCTTTGGATCAAATGAAGATTCAATTTTGGCCATAGGATGTAAAGTAGGAGAGATAAGAATAAAGCTTGAATCTTTGGCCATTGGATTAAAATGTGATGTTTGATGTAGAGAGAATATGATCCATTGGATGTGGAGTGTCTTGGTGGGAAAGAGAAATGGTTTTGAAATAAAGCTTCCCACACATGTGAAGAGAAAAACTTGTCATAAGACTTGTTGTACCTCTTGTCTCCTCCTTTCAAATTAACTTTTCCTTCTCTTCTCTTTTTGGCTCCAAGTCTTCTAGTTAAGATGTAACTATGGTTAACTTGTCTTCTTTGCCATGTCATCAATGCCATGTCATTAATGCCGTGTCAACAATGCCATGCAGACCACGTCACGTCCGTCGATTCTGACTTGACTAGAAAGTTAATTTTACTTCAATTGATCCCAATTAAGCTTCAAGACATCTTTGGCAAAACTTGATTATGTTGACCACGAAATTGACTTTCTTAATCATGTTGACACTGATTAAGTCTTCATTACAGTTCGGTTAAGGTCACCATGTTGATACATGGCCAACTTGATCATCCTACACACAATTAAACTCAAGACATGCTATGTAAACCCTTTTAGGATTTCTTGCAATTAGTTCATGTTAGTTCAATAATCAATCATCAATAAGCACACATTGAACTAGTTTAATATAAGTCTTGAATTCCTAAACTAAAAGTAGGCATATGCACCTAGGTTCTCATACAAGTCAATAGATCAAAGTTCATCAAAACATGCGTTGTAATACACTCAAACATATATTCAACACAAGTATATGTCTCAAATGCTAAAAAACGTGAAAACGCATCCTCTATGGAGAGAGTGAGCAATTCCAAAGCATCATTGTGGACCGTTGTACTCTATTGAGTGCTCTAGAAGTATAACTTGCTAGTTGAGCCTTCGTGCACGTTTCGTAAGGTAAAGATTGCGAATAAACAAGTTATGTGTGAAATTGCACAAAAACGTGAAAAGTTCCTATACGGAGGAGTTGAGCAATTCCAAAGCATCAATGTGGACCGTTATACTCTATTAGTGCTCTGAAAAGTCTAACTTGCTAGTTCAGGCTTCGTGCCACGTTTCGTAGGTAAAGATTCGAATAGACCAAGTTATGCTTGAAATTGCACAAAAATGTGAAAACTACTCTATGAGAGAGTTGAGCAATTCCAAAGCATCAATGTGGACCGTTGTACTTTATTTAGTGTTCTATAGAAGTCTAACTTGCTAATTGAGCCTTCGTGCCACGTTTCGTAAGGTAAAGACGCGAATAGACCAAGTTATGTCTCAAATTGCTAGAAACGTGAAACGCTCCTCTACGGCGAGAGTTAAGCAATTCCAAAGCATCATGTGGACCGTTGTACTCTATGAGTGCTTAAAAGTCTAACTTGCTAGTTGAGCCTTCATGCCAACGATTCGTAAGGTAAAGAGGCGAATAGATCAAGTTATGTCTCAAATTACACAAAACGTGAAGAGCTCCTCTATGGAGAGAGTTGAGTAATTCCAAAGCATCAATGTGGACCGTTGTACTCTATTGAGTGCTCTTAAAAGTCTAATGCTAGTTGAGCCTTCGTGCCACATTCGTAAGGTAAAGATGCGAATAGATCAAGTTATGTCTCAAATTGCACAAAAACGTGAAAAGCTCCTCTATGGAGAGAGTTGAGTAATTCCAAAGCATCAATGTGGACGTTGTACTCTATTGAGTGCTCTTAAAAGTCTAACTTGCTAGTTGAGCCTTGTACCACGTTTCGTAAGGTAAAGACGCGAATAGACCAAGTTATGTTTGAAATTGCACAAAAACGTGAAAAGCTCTCTATGGAGAGAGTTGAGCAATTCCAAAGCATCAATGTGGACCGTTGTACTCTATTTAGTGCTCTAAAAGTCTAACTTGCTAGTTGAGCCTTCGTGCCACGTTTCGTAAGGTAAAGACGCGAATAGACCAAGTTATGTTTGAAATTGCACAAAAACGTGAAAAGCTCCTTATGGAGAGAGTTGAGCAATTCCAAAGCATCAATGTGGACCGTTGTACTCTATTTAGTGTTCTTAAAGTCTAACGCTGAGCCTTCGTGCCACGTTTCGTAAGGTAAAGACGCGAATAGACCAAGTTATGTCTCAAATTGCACAAAACGTGAAAGCTCCTCTATGGAGAGAGTTGAGCAATTCCAAAGCATCATGTGGACCGTTGTACTCTATTTAGTGCTCTTAAAAGTCTAACTTCTAGTTGAGCCTTCGTGCCACGTTTCGTAAGGTAAAGAGGCGAATAGACCAAGTTATGTCTCAAATTGCACAAAAACGTGAAAAGCTCCTCTATGGAGAGAGTTGAGCAATTCCAAAGCATCAATGTGGACCGTTGTACTCTATTTAGTGCTCTTAAAGTCTAACTTGCTAGTTGAGCCTTCGTGCCACGTTTCGTAAGGTAAAGATGCGAATAGACCAAGTTATGTTTGAATTGCACAAAAACGTGAAAAGCTCCTCTATGGAGAGAGTTGAGCAATTCCAAAGCATCAATGTGGACCGTTGTACTCTATTTAGTGCTCTTAAAAGTCTAACTTGCTAGTTGAGCCTTCGTGCCACGTTTCGTAAGGTAAAGACGCGAATAGACCAAGTTATGTCTGAAATTGCTCAAAAACGTGAAAAGCTCGTCTATGGAGAGAGTTGAGCAATTCCAAAGCATCAATGTGACCGTTGTACTCTATTGAGTGCTCTTAAAGTCTAACTTGCTAGTTGAGCCTTCGTGCCACGTTTCGTAAGGTAAAGAGGCGAATAGACCAAGTTATGTCTCAAATTGCACAAAAACGTGAAAAGCTCCTCTATGGAGAGAGTTGAGCAATTCCAAAGCATCAATGTGGACCGTTGTACTCTATTAGTGCTCTTAAAAGTCTAACTTGCTAGTTGAGCCTTCGTGCCACGTTTCGTAAGGTAAAGACGCGAATAGACCAAGTTATTTGAAATTGCACAAAAACGTGAAAAGCTCCTCTATGGAGAGAGTTGAGCAATTCCAAAGCATCAATGTGGACCGTTGTACTCTATTAGTGCTCTTAAAAGTCTAACTTGCTAGTTGAGCCTTCGTGCCACGTTTCGTAAGGTAAAGACGCGAATAGACCAAGTTATGTTTGAAATTGCACAAAAACGTGAAAAGCTCCTCTATGGAGAGAGTTGAGCAATTCCAAAGCATCAATGTGGACCGTTGTACTCTATTTAGTGCTCTTAAGTCTAACTTGCTAGTTGAGCCTTCGTGCCACGTTTCGTAAGGTAAAGACGAATAGAAAGTTATGTCTCAAATTGCACAAAACGTGAAAAGCTCCTCTATGGAGAGAGTTGAGCAATTCCAAAGCATCAATGTGGACCGTTGTACTCTATTTAGTGCTCTTAAAAGTCTAACTTGCTAGTTGAGCCTTCGTGCCACGTTTCGTAAGGTAAAGACGCGAATAGACCAAGTTATGTGAAATTGCACAAAAACGTGAAAAGCTCCTCTATGGAGAGAGTTGAGCAATTCCAAAGCATCAATGTGGACCGTTGTACTCTATTTAGTTCTTAAAAGTCTAACTTGCTATGAGCCTTCGTGCCATTTCGTAAGGTAAAGACGCGAATAGACCAAGTTATGTCTCAAATTGCAAAAACGTGAAAAGCTCCTCTATGGAGAGAGTTGAGCAATTCCAAAGCATCAATGTGGACCGTTGTACTCTATTTAGTGCTCTTAAAAGTCTAACTTGCTAGTTGAGCCTTCGTGCCACGTTTCGTAAGGTAAAGAGCGAATAGACCAAGTTATGTCTCAAATTGCACAAAAACGTGAAAAGCTCCTCTATGGAGAGAGTTGAAATTCCAAAGCATCAATGTGGACCGTTGTACTCTATTTAGTGCTCTTAAAAGTCTAACTTGCTAGTTGAGCCTTCGTGCCACGTTTCGTAAGGTAAAGACGCGAATAGACCAAGTTATGTTGAAATTGCACAAAAACGTGAAAAGCTCCTCTATGGAGAGAGTTGAGCAATTCCAAAGCATCAATGTGGACCGTTGTACTCTATTTAGTGCTCTTAAAAGTCTAACTTGCTAGTTGAGCCTTCGTGCCACGTTTCGTAAGGTAAAGACGCGAATAGACCAAGTTATGTCTCAAATTGCAAAAACGTGAAAAGCTCCTCTATGGAGAGAGTTGAGCAATTCCAAAGCATCAATGTGGACCGTTGTACTCTATTTAGTGCTCTTAAAAGTCTAACTTGCTAGTTGAGCCTTCGTGCCACGTTTCGTAAGGTAAAGACGCGAATAGACCAAGTTATGTCTGAAATTGCACAAAAACGTGAAAAGCTCCTCTATGGAGAGAGTTGAGCAATTCCAAAGCATCAATGTGGACCGTTGTACTCTATTTAGTGCTCTTAAAAGTCTAACTTGCTAGTTGAGCCTTCGTGCCACGTTTCGTAAGGTAAAGAGCGAATAGACCAAGTTATGTCTCAAATTGCACAAAAACGTGAAAAGCTCCTCTATGGAGAGAGTTGAGCAATTCCAAAGCATCAATGTGGACCGTTGTACTCTATTTAGTGCTCTTAAAAGTCTAACTTGCTAGTTGAGCCTTCGTGCCACGTTTCGTAAGGTAAAGGCGAATAGACCAAGTTATGTCTCAAATTGCACAAAAACGTGAAAAGCTCCTCTATGGAGAGAGTTGAGCAATTCCAAAGCATCAATGTGGACCGTTGTACTCTATTTAGTGCTCTTAAAAGTCTAACTTGCTAGTTGAGCCTTCGTGCCACGTTTCGTAAGGTAAAGACGCGAATAGACCAAGTTATGTCTCAAATTGCAAAAACGTGAAAAGCTCCTCTATGGAGAGAGTTGAGCAATTCCAAAGCATCAATGTGGACCGTTGTACTCTATTTAGTGCTCTTAAAAGTCTAACTTGCTAGTTGAGCCTTCGTGCCACGTTTCGTAAGGTAAAGACGCGAATAGACCAAGTTATGTCTCAAATTGCACAAAACGTGAAAAGCTCCTCTATGGAGAGAGTTGAGCAATTCCAAAGCATCAATGTGGACCGTTGTACTCTATTTAGTGCTCTTAAAAGTCTAACTTGCTAGTTGAGCCTTCGTGCCACGTTTCGTAAGGTAAAGACGCGAATAGACCAAGTTATGTCTCAAATTGCAAAAACGTGAAAAGCTCCTCTATGGAGAGAGTTGAGCAATTCCAAAGCATCAATGTGACCGTTGTACTCTATTTAGTGCTCTTAAAAGTCTAACTTGCTAGTTGAGCCTTCGTGCCACGTTTCGTAAGGTAAAGAGCGAATAGACCAAGTTATGTCTCAAATTGCACAAAAACGTGAAAAGCTCCTCTATGGAGAGAGTTGAGCAATTCCAAAGCATCAATGTGGACCGTTGTACTCTATTTAGTGCTCTTAAAAGTCTAACTTGCTAGTTGAGCCTTCGTGCCACGTTTCGTAAGGTAAAGGCGAATAGACCAAGTTATGTCTCAAATTGCACAAAAACGTGAAAAGCTCCTCTATGGAGAGAGTTGAGCAATTCCAAAGCATCAATGTGGACCGTTGTACTCTATTTAGTGCTCTTAAAAGTCTAACTTGCTAGTTGAGCCTTCGTGCCACGTTTCGTAAGGTAAAGACGCGAATAGACCAAGTTATGTCTGAAATTGCACAAAAACGTGAAAAGCTCCTCTATGGAGAGAGTTGAGCAATTCCAAAGCATCAATGTGGACCGTTGTACTCTATTTAGTGCTCTTAAAAGTCTAACTTGCTAGTTGAGCCTTCGTGCCACGTTTCGTAAGGTAAAGACGCGAATAGACCAAGTTATTTCAAATTGCACAAAAACGTGAAAAGCTCCTCTATGGAGAGAGTTGAGCAATTCCAAAGCATCAATGTGGACCGTTGTACTCTATTTAGTGCTCTTAAAAGTCTAACTTGCTAGTTGAGCCTTCGTGCCACGTTTCGTAAGGTAAAGACGCGAATAGACCAAGTTATGTCTCAAATTGCACAAAACGTGAAAAGCTCCTCTATGGAGAGAGTTGAGCAATTCCAAAGCATCAATGTGGACCGTTGTACTCTATTTAGTGCTCTTAAAAGTCTAACTTGCTAGTTGAGCCTTCGTGCCACGTTTCGTAAGGTAAAGACGCGAATAGACCAAGTTATGTCTCAAATTGCACAAAAACGTGAAAAGCTCCTCTATGGAGAGAGTTGAGCAATTCCAAAGCATCAATGTGGACCGTTGTACTCTATTTAGTGCTCTTAAAAGTCTAACTTGCTAGTTGAGCCTTCGTGCCACGTTTCGTAAGGTAAAGACGCGAATAGACCAAGTTATGTCTCAAATTGCAAAAAACGTGAAAAGCTCCTCTATGGAGAGAGTTGAGCAATTCCAAAGCATCAATGTGGACCGTTGTACTCTATTTAGTGCTCTTAAAAGTCTAACTTGCTAGTTGAGCCTTCGTGCCACGTTTCGTAAGGTAAAGACGCGAATAGACCAAGTTATGTCTCAAATTGCACAAAAACGTGAAAAGCTCCTCTATGGAGAGAGTTGAGCAATTCCAAAGCATCAATGTGGACCGTTGTACTCTATTTAGTGCTCTTAAAAGTCTAACTTGCTAGTTGAGCCTTCGTGCCACGTTTCGTAAGGTAAAGACGCGAATAGACCAAGTTATGTCTCAAATTGCACAAAAACGTGAAAAGCTCCTCTATGGAGAGAGTTGAGCAATTCCAAAGCATCAATGTGGACCGTTGTACTCTATTTAGTGCTCTTAAAAGTCTAACTTGCTAGTTGAGCCTTCGTGCCACGTTTCGTAAGGTAAAGGCGAATAGACCAAGTTATGTCTCAAATTGCACAAAAACGTGAAAAGCTCCTCTATGGAGAGAGTTGAGCAATTCCAAAGCATCAATGTGGACCGTTGTACTCTATTTAGTGCTCTTAAAAGTCTAACTTGCTAGTTGAGCCTTCGTGCCACGTTTCGTAAGGTAAAGACGCGAATAGACCAAGTTATGTCTCAAATTGCACAAAACGTGAAAAGCTCCTCTATGGAGAGAGTTGAGCAATTCCAAAGCATCAATGTGGACCGTTGTACTCTATTTAGTGCTCTTAAAAGTCTAACTTGCTAGTTGAGCCTTCGTGCCACGTTTCGTAAGGTAAAGACGCGAATAGACCAAGTTATGTCTCAAATTGCACAAAAACGTGAAAAGCTCCTCTATGGAGAGAGTTGAGCAATTCCAAAGCATCAATGTGGACCGTTGTACTCTATTTAGTGCTCTTAAAGTCTAACTTGCTAGTTGAGCCTTCGTGCCACGTTTCGTAAGGTAAAGACGCGAATAGACCAAGTTATGTCTCAAATTGCAAAAACGTGAAAAGCTCCTCTATGGAGAGAGTTGAGCAATTCCAAAGCATCAATGTGGACCGTTGTACTCTATTTAGTGCTCTTAAAAGTCTAACTTGCTAGTTGAGCCTTCGTGCCACGTTTCGTAAGGTAAAGACGCGAATAGACCAAGTTATGTCTCAAATTGCACAAAAACGTGAAAAGCTCCTCTATGGAGAGAGTTGAGCAATTCCAAAGCATCAATGTGGACCGTTGTACTCTATTTAGTGCTCTTAAAAGTCTAACTTGCTAGTTGAGCCTTCGTGCCACGTTTCGTAAGGTAAAGACGCGAATAGACCAAGTTATGTCTCAAATTGCACAAAAACGTGAAAAGCTCCTCTATGGAGAGAGTTGAGCAATTCCAAAGCATCAATGTGGACCGTTGTACTCTATTTAGTGCTCTTAAAAGTCTAACTTGCTAGTTGAGCCTTCGTGCCACGTTTCGTAAGGTAAAGACGCGAATAGACCAAGTTATGTCTCAAATTGCAAAAACGTGAAAAGCTCCTCTATGGAGAGAGTTGAGCAATTCCAAAGCATCAATGTGGACCGTTGTACTCTATTTAGTGCTCTTAAAAGTCTAACTTGCTAGTTGAGCCTTCGTGCCACGTTTCGTAAGGTAAAGACGCGAATAGACCAAGTTATTCTCAAATTGCACAAAAACGTGAAAAGCTCCTCTATGGAGAGAGTTGAGCAATTCCAAAGCATCAATGTGGACCGTTGTACTCTATTTAGTGCTCTTAAAAGTCTAACTTGCTAGTTGAGCCTTCGTGCCACGTTTCGTAAGGTAAAGACGCGAATAGACCAAGTTATGTCTCAAATTGCACAAAAACGTGAAAAGCTCCTCTATGGAGAGAGTTGAGCAATTCCAAAGCATCAATGTGGACCGTTGTACTCTATTTAGTGCTCTTAAAAGTCTAACTTGCTAGTTGAGCCTTCGTGCCACGTTTCGTAAGGTAAAGACGCGAATAGACCAAGTTATGTCTCAAATTGCACAAAAACGTGAAAAGCTCCTCTATGGAGAGAGTTGAGCAATTCCAAAGCATCAATGTGGACCGTTGTACTCTATTTAGTGCTCTTAAAAGTCTAACTTGCTAGTTGAGCCTTCGTGCCACGTTTCGTAAGGTAAAGACGCGAATAGACCAAGTTATGTCTCAAATTGCAAAAACGTGAAAAGCTCCTCTATGGAGAGAGTTGAGCAATTCCAAAGCAATGTGGACCGTTGTACTCTATTTAGTGCTCTTAAAAGTCTAACTTGCTAGTTGAGCCTTCGTGCCACGTTTCGTAAGGTAAAGACGCGAATAGACCAAGTTATGTCTCAAATTGCACAAAAACGTGAAAAGCTCCTCTATGGAGAGAGTTGAGCAATTCCAAAGCATCAATGTGGACCGTTGTACTCTATTTAGTGCTCTTAAAAGTCTAACTTGCTAGTTGAGCCTTCGTGCCACGTTTCGTAAGGTAAAGACGCGAATAGACCAAGTTATGTCTCAAATTGCACAAAAACGTGAAAAGCTCCTCTATGGAGAGAGTTGAGCAATTCCAAAGCATCAATGTGGACCGTTGTACTCTATTTAGTGCTCTTAAAAGTCTAACTTGCTAGTTGAGCCTTCGTGCCACGTTTCGTAAGGTAAAGGCGAATAGACCAAGTTATGTAAAATTGCACAAAAACGTGAAAAGCTCCTCTATGGAGAGAGTTGAGCAATTCCAAAGCATCAATGTGGACCGTTGTACTCTATTTAGTGCTCTTAAAAGTCTAACTTGCTAGTTGAGCCTTCGTGCCACGTTTCGTAAGGTAAAGACGCGAATAGACCAAGTTATGTCTCAAATTGCAAAAACGTGAAAAGCTCCTCTATGGAGAGAGTTGAGCAATTCCAAAGCATCAATGTGGACCGTTGTACTCTATTTAGTGCTCTTAAAAGTCTAACTTGCTAGTTGAGCCTTCGTGCCACGTTTCGTAAGGTAAAGACGCGAATAGACCAAGTTATGTCTCAAATTGCACAAAACGTGAAAAGCTCCTCTATGGAGAGAGTTGAGCAATTCCAAAGCATCAATGTGGACCGTTGTACTCTATTTAGTGCTCTTAAAAGTCTAACTTGCTAGTTGAGCCTTCGTGCCACGTTTCGTAAGGTAAAGACGCGAATAGACCAAGTTATGTCTCAAATTGCAAAAAACGTGAAAAGCTCCTCTATGGAGAGAGTTGAGCAATTCCAAAGCATCAATGTGGACCGTTGTACTCTATTTAGTGCTCTTAAAAGTCTAACTTGCTAGTTGAGCCTTCGTGCCACGTTTCGTAAGGTAAAGACGCGAATAGACCAAGTTATGTCTCAAATTGCACAAAAACGTGAAAAGCTCCTCTATGGAGAGAGTTGAGCAATTCCAAAGCATCAATGTGGACCGTTGTACTCTATTTAGTGCTCTTAAAAGTCTAACTTGCTAGTTGAGCCTTCGTGCCACGTTTCGTAAGGTAAAGACGCGAATAGACCAAGTTATTCTCAAATTGCACAAAAACGTGAAAAGCTCCTCTATGGAGAGAGTTGAGCAATTCCAAAGCATCAATGTGGACCGTTGTACTCTATTTAGTGCTCTTAAAAGTCTAACTTGCTAGTTGAGCCTTCGTGCCACGTTTCGTAAGGTAAAGACGCGAATAGACCAAGTTATGTCTCAAATTGCACAAAAACGTGAAAAGCTCCTCTATGGAGAGAGTTGAGCAATTCCAAAGCATCAATGTGGACCGTTGTACTCTATTTAGTGCTCTTAAAAGTCTAACTTGCTAGTTGAGCCTTCGTGCCACGTTTCGTAAGGTAAAGAGCGAATAGACCAAGTTATGTCTCAAATTGCACAAAAACGTGAAAAGCTCCTCTATGGAGAGAGTTGAGCAATTCCAAAGCATCAATGTGGACCGTTGTACTCTATTTAGTGCTCTTAAAAGTCTAACTTGCTAGTTGAGCCTTCGTGCCACGTTTCGTAAGGTAAAGACGCGAATAGACCAAGTTATGTCTCAAATTGCACAAAAACGTGAAAAGCTCCTCTATGGAGAGAGTTGAGCAATTCCAAAGCATCAATGTGGACCGTTGTACTCTATTTAGTGCTCTTAAAAGTCTAACTTGCTAGTTGAGCCTTCGTGCCACGTTTCGTAAGGTAAAGACGCGAATAGACCAAGTTATGTCTCAAATTGCACAAAAACGTGAAAAGCTCCTCTATGGAGAGAGTTGAGCAATTCCAAAGCATCAATGTGGACCGTTGTACTCTATTTAGTGCTCTTAAAAGTCTAACTTGCTAGTTGAGCCTTCGTGCCACGTTTCGTAAGGTAAAGACGCGAATAGACCAAGTTATGTCTCAAATTGCACAAAAACGTGAAAAGCTCCTCTATGGAGAGAGTTGAGCAATTCCAAAGCATCAATGTGGACCGTTGTACTCTATTTAGTGCTCTTAAAAGTCTAACTTGCTAGTTGAGCCTTCGTGCCACGTTTCGTAAGGTAAAGACGCGAATAGACCAAGTTATGTCTCAAATTGCACAAAAACGTGAAAAGCTCCTCTATGGAGAGAGTTGAGCAATTCCAAAGCATCAATGTGGACCGTTGTACTCTATTTAGTGCTCTTAAAAGTCTAACTTGCTAGTTGAGCCTTCGTGCCACGTTTCGTAAGGTAAAGACGCGAATAGACCAAGTTATGTCTCAAATTGCACAAAAACGTGAAAAGCTCCTCTATGGAGAGAGTTGAGCAATTCCAAAGCATCAATGTGGACCGTTGTACTCTATTTAGTGCTCTTAAAAGTCTAACTTGCTAGTTGAGCCTTCGTGCCACGTTTCGTAAGGTAAAGACGCGAATAGACCAAGTTATGTCTCAAATTGCAAAAACGTGAAAAGCTCCTCTATGGAGAGAGTTGAGCAATTCCAAAGCATCAATGTGGACCGTTGTACTCTATTTAGTGCTCTTAAAAGTCTAACTTGCTAGTTGAGCCTTCGTGCCACGTTTCGTAAGGTAAAGAGCGAATAGACCAAGTTATGTCTCAAATTGCAAAAACGTGAAAAGCTCCTCTATGGAGAGAGTTGAGCAATTCCAAAGCATCAATGTGGACCGTTGTACTCTATTTAGTGCTCTTAAAAGTCTAACTTGCTAGTTGAGCCTTCGTGCCACGTTTCGTAAGGTAAAGACGCGAATAGACCAAGTTATGTCTCAAATTGCACAAAAACGTGAAAAGCTCCTCTATGGAGAGAGTTGAGCAATTCCAAAGCATCAATGTGGACCGTTGTACTCTATTTAGTGCTCTTAAAAGTCTAACTTGCTAGTTGAGCCTTCGTGCCACGTTTCGTAAGGTAAAGAGCGAATAGACCAAGTTATGTCTCAAATTGCACAAAACGTGAAAAGCTCCTCTATGGAGAGAGTTGAGCAATTCCAAAGCATCAATGTGGACCGTTGTACTCTATTTAGTGCTCTTAAAAGTCTAACTTGCTAGTTGAGCCTTCGTGCCACGTTTCGTAAGGTAAAGACGCGAATAGACCAAGTTATGTCTCAAATTGCAAAAACGTGAAAAGCTCCTCTATGGAGAGAGTTGAGCAATTCCAAAGCATCAATGTGGACCGTTGTACTCTATTTAGTGCTCTTAAAAGTCTAACTTGCTAGTTGAGCCTTCGTGCCACGTTTCGTAAGGTAAAGACGCGAATAGACCAAGTTATGTCTCAAATTGCACAAAAACGTGAAAAGCTCCTCTATGGAGAGAGTTGAGCAATTCCAAAGCATCAATGTGGACCGTTGTACTCTATTTAGTGCTCTTAAAAGTCTAACTTGCTAGTTGAGCCTTCGTGCCACGTTTCGTAAGGTAAAGAGCGAATAGACCAAGTTATGTCTCAAATTGCACAAAAACGTGAAAAGCTCCTCTATGGAGAGAGTTGAGCAATTCCAAAGCATCAATGTGGACCGTTGTACTCTATTTAGTGCTCTTAAAAGTCTAACTTGCTAGTTGAGCCTTCGTGCCACGTTTCGTAAGGTAAAGGCGAATAGACCAAGTTATGTCTCAAATTGCACAAAAACGTGAAAAGCTCCTCTATGGAGAGAGTTGAGCAATTCCAAAGCATCAATGTGGACCGTTGTACTCTATTTAGTGCTCTTAAAAGTCTAACTTGCTAGTTGAGCCTTCGTGCCACGTTTCGTAAGGTAAAGACGCGAATAGACCAAGTTATGTCTCAAATTGCACAAAAACGTGAAAAGCTCCTCTATGGAGAGAGTTGAGCAATTCCAAAGCATCAATGTGGACCGTTGTACTCTATTTAGTGCTCTTAAAAGTCTAACTTGCTAGTTGAGCCTTCGTGCCACGTTTCGTAAGGTAAAGACGCGAATAGACCAAGTTATGTCTCAAATTGCACAAAAACGTGAAAAGCTCCTCTATGGAGAGAGTTGAGCAATTCCAAAGCATCAATGTGGACCGTTGTACTCTATTTAGTGCTCTTAAAAGTCTAACTTGCTAGTTGAGCCTTCGTGCCACGTTTCGTAAGGTAAAGACGCGAATAGACCAAGTTATGTCTCAAATTGCACAAAACGTGAAAAGCTCCTCTATGGAGAGAGTTGAGCAATTCCAAAGCATCAATGTGGACCGTTGTACTCTATTTAGTGCTCTTAAAAGTCTAACTTGCTAGTTGAGCCTTCGTGCCACGTTTCGTAAGGTAAAGACGCGAATAGACCAAGTTATGTCTCAAATTGCACAAAAACGTGAAAAGCTCCTCTATGGAGAGAGTTGAGCAATTCCAAAGCATCAATGTGGACCGTTGTACTCTATTTAGTGCTCTTAAAAGTCTAACTTGCTAGTTGAGCCTTCGTGCCACGTTTCGTAAGGTAAAGACGCGAATAGACCAAGTTATGTCTCAAATTGCAAAAACGTGAAAAGCTCCTCTATGGAGAGAGTTGAGCAATTCCAAAGCATCAATGTGGACCGTTGTACTCTATTTAGTGCTCTTAAAAGTCTAACTTGCTAGTTGAGCCTTCGTGCCACGTTTCGTAAGGTAAAGACGCGAATAGACCAAGTTATGTCTCAAATTGCACAAAAACGTGAAAAGCTCCTCTATGGAGAGAGTTGAGCAATTCCAAAGCATCAATGTGGACCGTTGTACTCTATTTAGTGCTCTTAAAAGTCTAACTTGCTAGTTGAGCCTTCGTGCCACGTTTCGTAAGGTAAAGACGCGAATAGACCAAGTTATGTCTCAAATTGCACAAAAACGTGAAAAGCTCCTCTATGGAGAGAGTTGAGCAATTCCAAAGCATCAATGTGGACCGTTGTACTCTATTTAGTGCTCTTAAAAGTCTAACTTGCTAGTTGAGCCTTCGTGCCACGTTTCGTAAGGTAAAGACGCGAATAGACCAAGTTATGTCTCAAATTGCACAAAACGTGAAAAGCTCCTCTATGGAGAGAGTTGAGCAATTCCAAAGCATCAATGTGGACCGTTGTACTCTATTGCTGCTTAAAAGTCTAACTTGCTAGTTGAGCCTTCGTGCCACGTTTCGTAAGGTAAAGACGCGAATAGACCAAGTTATGTCTCAAATTGCAAAAAACGTGAAAAGCTCCTCTATGGAGAGAGTTGAGCAATTCCAAAGCATCAATGTGGACCGTTGTACTCTATTTAGTGCTCTTAAAAGTCTAACTTGCTAGTTGAGCCTTCGTGCCACGTTTCGTAAGGTAAAGAGCGAATAGACCAAGTTATGTCTCAAATTGCACAAAAACGTGAAAAGCTCCTCTATGGAGAGAGTTGAGCAATTCCAAAGCATCAATGTGGACCGTTGTACTCTATTTAGTGCTCTTAAAAGTCTAACTTGCTAGTTGAGCCTTCGTGCCACGTTTCGTAAGGTAAAGACGCGAATAGACCAAGTTATGTCTCAAATTGCACAAAAACGTGAAAAGCTCCTCTATGGAGAGAGTTGAGCAATTCCAAAGCATCAATGTGGACCGTTGTACTCTATTTAGTGCTCTTAAAAGTCTAACTTGCTAGTTGAGCCTTCGTGCCACGTTTCGTAAGGTAAAGACGCGAATAGACCAAGTTATGTCTCAAATTGCACAAAAACGTGAAAAGCTCCTCTATGGAGAGAGTTGAGCAATTCCAAAGCATCAATGTGGACCGTTGTACTCTATTTAGTGCTCTTAAAAGTCTAACTTGCTAGTTGAGCCTTCGTGCCACGTTTCGTAAGGTAAAGAGCGAATAGACCAAGTTATGTCTCAAATTGCACAAAAACGTGAAAAGCTCCTCTATGGAGAGAGTTGAGCAATTCCAAAGCATCAATGTGGACCGTTGTACTCTATTTAGTGCTCTTAAAAGTCTAACTTGCTAGTTGAGCCTTCGTGCCACGTTTCGTAAGGTAAAGACGCGAATAGACCAAGTTATGTCTCAAATTGCACAAAAACGTGAAAAGCTCCTCTATGGAGAGAGTTGAGCAATTCCAAAGCATCAATGTGGACCGTTGTACTCTATTTAGTGCTCTTAAAAGTCTAACTTGCTAGTTGAGCCTTCGTGCCACGTTTCGTAAGGTAAAGACGCGAATAGACCAAGTTATTCTCAAATTGCACAAAAACGTGAAAAGCTCCTCTATGGAGAGAGTTGAGCAATTCCAAAGCATCAATGTGGACCGTTGTACTCTATTTAGTGCTCTTAAAGTCTAACTTGCTAGTTGAGCCTTCGTGCCACGTTTCGTAAGGTAAAGACGCGAATAGACCAAGTTATGTCTCAAATTGCACAAAAACGTGAAAAGCTCCTCTATGGAGAGAGTTGAGCAATTCCAAAGCATCAATGTGGACCGTTGTACTCTATTTAGTGCTCTTAAAAGTCTAACTTGCTAGTTGAGCCTTCGTGCCACGTTTCGTAAGGTAAAGACGCGAATAGACCAAGTTATGTCTCAAATTGCACAAAAACGTGAAAAGCTCCTCTATGGAGAGAGTTGAGCAATTCCAAAGCATCAATGTGGACCGTTGTACTCTATTTAGTGCTCTTAAAAGTCTAACTTGCTAGTTGAGCCTTCGTGCCACGTTTCGTAAGGTAAAGACGCGAATAGACCAAGTTATGTCTCAAATTGCACAAAAACGTGAAAAGCTCCTCTATGGAGAGAGTTGAGCAATTCCAAAGCATCAATGTGGACCGTTGTACTCTATTTAGTGCTCTTAAAAGTCTAACTTGCTAGTTGAGCCTTCGTGCCACGTTTCGTAAGGTAAAGACGCGAATAGACCAAGTTATGTCTCAAATTGCACAAAAACGTGAAAAGCTCCTCTATGGAGAGAGTTGAGCAATTCCAAAGCATCAATGTGGACCGTTGTACTCTATTTAGTGCTCTTAAAAGTCTAACTTGCTAGTTGAGCCTTCGTGCCACGTTTCGTAAGGTAAAGACGCGAATAGACCAATGTTTGAAATTGCACAAAAACGTGAAAAGCTCCTCTATGGAGAGAGTTGAGCAATTCCAAAGCATCAATGTGGACCGTTGTACTCTATTTAGTGCTCTTAAAAGTCTAACTTGCTAGTTGAGCCTTCGTGCCACGTTTCGTAAGGTAAAGGCGAATAGACCAAGTTATGTCTCAAATTGCACAAAAACGTGAAAAGCTCCTCTATGGAGAGAGTTGAGCAATTCCAAAGCATCAATGTGGACCGTTGTACTCTATTTAGTGCTCTTAAAAGTCTAACTTGCTAGTTGAGCCTTCGTGCCACGTTTCGTAAGGTAAAGACGCGAATAGACCAAGTTATGTCTCAAATTGCACAAAAACGTGAAAAGCTCCTCTATGGAGAGAGTTGAGCAATTCCAAAGCATCAATGTGGACCGTTGTACTCTATTTAGTGCTCTTAAAAGTCTAACTTGCTAGTTGAGCCTTCGTGCCACGTTTCGTAAGGTAAAGACGCGAATAGACCAAGTTATGTCTCAAATTGCACAAAAACGTGAAAAGCTCCTCTATGGAGAGAGTTGAGCAATTCCAAAGCATCAATGTGGACCGTTGTACTCTATTTAGTGCTCTTAAAAGTCTAACTTGCTAGTTGAGCCTTCGTGCCACGTTTCGTAAGGTAAAGACGCGAATAGACCAAGTTATGTCTCAAATTGCACAAAAACGTGAAAAGCTCCTCTATGGAGAGAGTTGAGCAATTCCAAAGCATCAATGTGGACCGTTGTACTCTATTTAGTGCTCTTAAAAGTCTAACTTGCTAGTTGAGCCTTCGTGCCACGTTTCGTAAGGTAAAGACGCGAATAGACCAAGTTATGTCTCAAATTGCACAAAAACGTGAAAAGCTCCTCTATGGAGAGAGTTGAGCAATTCCAAAGCATCAATGTGGACCGTTGTACTCTATTTAGTGCTCTTAAAAGTCTAACTTGCTAGTTGAGCCTTCGTGCCACGTTTCGTAAGGTAAAGACGCGAATAGACCAAGTTATGTCTCAAATTGCACAAAAACGTGAAAAGCTCCTCTATGGAGAGAGTTGAGCAATTCCAAAGCATCAATGTGGACCGTTGTACTCTATTTAGTGCTCTTAAAAGTCTAACTTGCTAGTTGAGCCTTCGTGCCACGTTTCGTAAGGTAAAGACGCGAATAGACCAAGTTATGTCTCAAATTGCAAAAACGTGAAAAGCTCCTCTATGGAGAGAGTTGAGCAATTCCAAAGCATCAATGTGGACCGTTGTACTCTATTTAGTGCTCTTAAAAGTCTAACTTGCTAGTTGAGCCTTCGTGCCACGTTTCGTAAGGTAAAGACGCGAATAGACCAAGTTATGTCTCAAATTGCACAAAAACGTGAAAAGCTCCTCTATGGAGAGAGTTGAGCAATTCCAAAGCATCAATGTGGACCGTTGTACTCTATTTAGTGCTCTTAAAAGTCTAACTTGCTAGTTGAGCCTTCGTGCCACGTTTCGTAAGGTAAAGACGCGAATAGACCAAGTTATGTCTCAAATTGCACAAAAACGTGAAAAGCTCCTCTATGGAGAGAGTTGAGCAATTCCAAAGCATCAATGTGGACCGTTGTACTCTATTTAGTGCTCTTAAAAGTCTAACTTGCTAGTTGAGCCTTCGTGCCACGTTTCGTAAGGTAAAGGCGAATAGACCAAGTTATGTCTCAAATTGCACAAAAACGTGAAAAGCTCCTCTATGGAGAGAGTTGAGCAATTCCAAAGCATCAATGTGGACCGTTGTACTCTATTTAGTGCTCTTAAAAGTCTAACTTGCTAGTTGAGCCTTCGTGCCACGTTTCGTAAGGTAAAGACGCGAATAGACCAAGTTATGTCTCAAATTGCACAAAAACGTGAAAAGCTCCTCTATGGAGAGAGTTGAGCAATTCCAAAGCATCAATGTGGACCGTTGTACTCTATTTAGTGCTCTTAAAAGTCTAACTTGCTAGTTGAGCCTTCGTGCCACGTTTCGTAAGGTAAAGACGCGAATAGACCAAGTTATGTCTCAAATTGCACAAAAACGTGAAAAGCTCCTCTATGGAGAGAGTTGAGCAATTCCAAAGCATCAATGTGGACCGTTGTACTCTATTTAGTGCTCTTAAAAGTCTAACTTGCTAGTTGAGCCTTCGTGCCACGTTTCGTAAGGTAAAGACGCGAATAGACCAAGTTATGTCTCAAATTGCACAAAAACGTGAAAAGCTCCTCTATGGAGAGAGTTGAGCAATTCCAAAGCATCAATGTGGACCGTTGTACTCTATTTAGTGCTCTTAAAAGTCTAACTTGCTAGTTGAGCCTTCGTGCCACGTTTCGTAAGGTAAAGACGCGAATAGACCAAGTTATGTCTCAAATTGCACAAAAACGTGAAAAGCTCCTCTATGGAGAGAGTTGAGCAATTCCAAAGCATCAATGTGGACCGTTGTACTCTATTTAGTGCTCTTAAAAGTCTAACTTGCTAGTTGAGCCTTCGTGCCACGTTTCGTAAGGTAAAGAGGCGAATAGACCAAGTTATGTCTCAAATTGCACAAAAACGTGAAAAGCTCCTCTATGGAGAGAGTTGAGCAATTCCAAAGCATCAATGTGGACCGTTGTACTCTATTTAGTGCTCTTAAAAGTCTAACTTGCTAGTTGAGCCTTCGTGCCACGTTTCGTAAGGTAAAGACGCGAATAGACCAAGTTATGTCTCAAATTGCACAAAAACGTGAAAAGCTCCTCTATGGAGAGAGTTGAGCAATTCCAAAGCATCAATGTGGACCGTTGTACTCTATTAGTGCTCTTAAAAGTCTAACTTGCTAGTTGAGCCTTCGTGCCACGTTTCGTAAGGTAAAGACGCGAATAGACCAAGTTATGTTCAAATTGCACAAAAACGTGAAAAGCTCCTCTATGGAGAGAGTTGAGCAATTCCAAAGCATCAATGTGGACCGTTGTACTCTATTTAGTGCTCTTAAAAGTCTAACTTGCTAGTTGAGCCTTCGTGCCACGTTTCGTAAGGTAAAGAGCGAATAGACCAAGTTATGTCTCAAATTGCACAAAACGTGAAAAGCTCCTCTATGGAGAGAGTTGAGCAATTCCAAAGCATCAATGTGGACCGTTGTACTCTAGTGATGCTCTTAAAAGTCTAACTTGCTAGTTGAGCCTTCGTGCCACGTTTCGTAAGGTAAAGACGCGAATAGACCAAGTTATGCAAATTGCACAAAAACGTGAAAAGCTCCTCTATGGAGAGAGTTGAGCAATTCCAAAGCATCAATGTGGACCGTTGTACTCTATTTAGTTCTTAAAAGTCTAACTTGCTAGTTGAGCCTTCGTGCCACGTTTCGTAAGGTAAAGACGCGAATAGACCAAGTTATGTCTCAAATTGCAAAAACGTGAAAAGCTCCTCTATGGAGAGAGTTGAGCAATTCCAAAGCATCAATGTGGACCGTTGTACTCTATTTAGTGCTCTTAAAAGTCTAACTTGCTAGTTGAGCCTTCGTGCCACGTTTCGTAAGGTAAAGAGGCGAATAGACCAAGTTATGTCAAATTGCACAAAAACGTGAAAGCTCCTCTATGGAGAGAGTTGAGCAATTCCAAAGCATCAATGTGGACCGTTGTACTCTATTTAGTGCTCTTAAAAGTCTAACTTGCTAGTTGAGCCTTCGTGCCACGTTTCGTAAGGTAAAGACGCGAATAGACCAAGTTATGTTCAAATTGCACAAAAACGTGAAAAGCTCCTCTATGGAGAGAGTTGAGCAATTCCAAAGCATCAATGTGGACCGTTGTACTCTATTTAGTGCTCTTAAAGTCTAACTTGCTAGTTGAGCCTTCGTGCCACGTTTCGTAAGGTAAAGACGCGAATAGACCAAGTTATGTCTCAAATTGCAAAAACGTGAAAAGCTCCTCTATGGAGAGAGTTGAGCAATTCCAAAGCATCAATGTGGACCGTTGTACTCTATTTATTGCTCTTAAAAGTCTAACTTGCTGGTTGAGCCTTCGTGCCACGTTTCGTAAGGTAAAGAGGCGAATAGACCAAGTTATGTCTCAAATTGCACAAAAACGTGAAAAGCTCCTCTATGGAGAGAGTTGAGCAATTCCAAAGCATCAATGTGGACCGTTGTACTCTATTTAGTGCTCTTAAAAGTCTAACTTGCTAGTTGAGCCTTCGTGCCACGTTTCGTAAGGTAAAGACGCGAATAGACCAAGTTATGTTTGAAATTGCACAAAAACGTGAAAAGCTCCTCTATGGAGAGAGTTGTGCAATTCCAAAGCATCAATGTGGACCGTTGTACTCTATTTAGTGCTCTTAAAGTCTAACTTGCTAGTTGAGCCTTCGTGCCATTTCGTAAGGTAAAGACGCGAATAGACCAAGTTATGTCTCAAATTGCAAAAACGTGAAAGCTCCTCTGGAGAGAGTTGAGCAATTCCAAAGCATCATGTGGACCTTGTACTCTATTTAGTGCTCTTAAAAGTCTAACTTGCTAGTTGACCTTCGTGCACGTTTCGTAAGGTAAAGAGGCGAATAGACCAAGTTATGTCTCAAATTGCACAAAAACGTCAAAAGCTCCTCTATGGAGAGAGTTGAAATTCCAAAGCATCAATGTGGACCGTTGTACTCTATTTAGTGATCTTAAAAGTCTAACTTGCTAGTTGAGCCTTCGTGCCACGTTTCGTAAGGTAAAGATGCGAATAGACCAATTATGTTTGGAATTGCACAAAAACGTGAAAGCTCCTCTATGGAGAGAGTTGAGTAATTCCAAAGCATCAATGCGGACCGTTTACTCTATTTAGTGTCTTAAGTCTAACTTGCTAGTTGAGCCTTCGTGCCACGTTTCGTAAGGTAAAGAGGCGAATAGACCAAGTTATGTCCCAATTGCACAAAAACGTGAAAAGCTCCTCTATGGAGAGAGTTGAGCAATTCCAAAGCATCAATGGTGGACCGTGTACTCTATTTAGTGCTCTAAAAGTCTAACTTGCTAGTTGCCTTCGTGCCACGTTTCGTAAGGTAAAGATGCGAATAGACCAAATGTCTCAAATTGCAAAAAACGTGAAAAGCTCCTCTATGGAGAGAGTTGAGCAATTCCAAAGCATCATGTGGACCGTTGTACTCTATTTAGTGCTCTTAAAAGTCTAACTTTCTAGTTGAGCCTTCGTGCCACGTTTCGTAAGGTAAAGAGGCGAATAGACCAAGTTATGTCTCAAATTGCACAAAAACGTGAAAAGCTCCTCTATGGAGAGAGTTGAGCAATTCCAAAGCATCAATGTGGACCGTTGTACTCAATTTAGTGTTCTTAGAAGTCTAACTTGCAATTGAGCCTTCGTGCCACGTTTCGTAAGGTAAAGACACGTGAATAGACCAAGTTATGTCTCAAATTGCTCAAAAAGTGAAAAGCTCCTCTATGGAGAGAGTTGAGCAATTCAAAGCATCAATGCGGACCGTTTTACTCTATTTAGTGTTCTTAAAGTCTAACTTGCTAGTTGAGCCTTCGTGCCACGTTTCGTAAGGTAAAGAGGCGAATAGAAAGTTATGTCTCAAATTGCACAAAAACGTGAAAGCTCCACTATGGAGAGAGTTGAGTAATTCCAAAGCATCAATGTGGACCGTTGTACTCTATTAGTGCTCTTAAAGTCTAACTTGATTGTTGAGCCTTCGTGCCACGTTTCGTAAGGTAAAGATGCGAATAGACCAAGTTATGTTGAATTGCACAAAAACGTGAAAAGCTCCTCTATGGAGAGAGTTGAGCAATTCCAAAGCATCAATATGGACCGTTGTACTCTATTTAGTGCTCTGAAAAGTCTAACTTTCCAGTTGAGCCTTGTGCCACTTTCGTAAAGGAAAGTGGCGAATAGATCAAGTTATGTCTCAAATTGCACAAAAACGTGAAAAGCTCTCTATGGAGATAGTTGAGTAATTCCAAAGCATCAATGTGGACCGTTGTACTCTATTGAGTGCTCTTAAAAGTCTAACTTGCTAGTTGAGCCTTCGTGCCACGTTTCGTAAGGTAAAGATGCGAATAGACCAAGTTATGTTTGAAATTGACAAAAACGTGAAAATCTCCTCTATGAGAGAGTTGAGCAATTCCAAAGCATCAATGTGGACCGTGTACTCTATTTAGTGCTCTGAAAAGTCTAACTTGCTAGTTGACCTTGCCATGTTTCGTAAGGTAAAACGCGAATAGACGAAGTTATGTTTGAAATTGCACAAAAACTTGAAAAGCTCCTCTATGGAGAGAGTTGAGCAATTCCAAAGCATCAATGTGGACCATTGTACTTTAGTGTTCTTGGAAGTCTAACTTGCTATGACCCCTCGTGCCACGTTTCGCAAGGTAAAGACGCGAGTAGACCAAGTTATGTCTCAAATTGCTTAAAACGTGAAACGCTCCTCTATGGAGAGAGTTGAGCAATTCCAAAGCATCATTGTGGACCGTTGTACTCTATTTAGTGCTCTTAAAAGTCTAACTTGCAAGTTGAGCCTTCGTGCCACGATTCGTAAGGTAAAGAGGCGAATAGATCAAGTTATGTCTCAAATTGCACAAAAACGTGAAAAGCTCCTCTATGGAGAGGTTGAGAATTCCAAAGCATCAATTGGACCGTTGTACTCTATTCAGTGCTCTTAAAAGTCTAACTTGCTAGTTGAGCCTTGTGCCACGTTTCTAAGGTAAAGACGCGAATAGACCAAGTTATGTTGAAATTGCACAAAAACGTGAAAAACTCCTCTATGGAGAGAGTTGAGCAGTTCCAAAGCATCAATGTGGACTGTTGTACTCAATTTAGTGTTCTTAGAAATCTAACTTGCTAGTTGAGCCTTCGTGCCACGTTTCGTAAGGTAAAGAGGCGAATAGATAAAGTTATGTCTCAAATTGCACAAAAACGTGAAAAGCTCCTCTATGGAGAGAGTTGAGTAATTCCAAAGCATCAATGTGGACCGTTGTACTGTATTAGTGCTCTTAAAAGTCTAACTTGCTAGTTGAGCCTTCATGTCACGTTTCGTAGGTAAAGACGCGAATAGACCAAGTTATGTTTGAAATTGCACAAAAACGTGAAAAGCTCCTCTATGGACCGTTGTACTCTATTTAGTGTTCTTAGAAGTCTACCTTGCAAGTTGAGCGTTCGTGCCACGTTTCGTAAGGTAAAGACGCGAATAGACCAAGTTATGTCTCAAATTGCTTAAAAACGTGAAAAGCTCCTCTATGGAGAGAGTTGAGCAATTCCAAAGCATCGATGTGAACCGTTGTGCTCTATTTAGTGCTCTTAAAAGTCTAACTTGCTAGTTGAGCCTTCGTGCCACGTTTCATAAGGTAAAGAGGCGAATAGATCAAGTTATGTCTCAAATTGCACAAAAACATGAAAAGCTCCTCTATGGAGAGAGTTGAGTAATTCCAAAGCGTCAATGTGGACCGTTGTACTCTATTGAGTGCTCTTAAAAGTATAACTATCTAGTTGAGCCTTCGTGCCACGTTTCGTAAGGTAAATACGAAATAGACCAAGTTATGTTTGAAATTGCACAAAAACGTGAAAAGCTCCTCTAGGAGAGAGTTGAGCAATTCCAAACATCAATGTGGACCGTTGTACTCTATTTAGTGTTCTTAGAAGTGTAACTTGCTAATTGAGCCTTCGTGCCACGTTTCGCAAGGTAAAGACGCGAATAGACCAAGTTATGTCTCAAATTGCTTAAAAACGTTAAACGCTCCTCTATGGAGAGAGTTGAGCAATTCCAAAGCATCATTGTGGACCGTTGTACTCTATTTAGTGCTCTCAAAAGTCTAACTTGCTAGTTGAGCCTTCGTGCCACGATTCGTAAGGTAAAGAGGCGAATAGATCAAGTTATGTTTCAAATTGCACAAAAACGTGAAAAGCTCCTCTATGGAGAGAGTTGAGCAATTCCAAAGCATCAATGTGGACCGTTATACTCTATTTAGTGCTCTTGAAAGTCTAACTTGCTGGTTGAGCCTTCGTGCCACGATTCATAAGGTAAAGAGGCGAATAGATCAAGTTATGTCTCAAATTGCACAAAAACGTGAAAAGCTCCTCTATGGAGAGAGTTGAGTAATTCCGAAGCATCAATGTGGACCGTTGTACTCTATTGAGTGCTCTTAAAAATCTAACTTGCTAGCTGAGCCTTCGTGCCACGCTTCTTAAGGTAAAGACGCGAATAGACCATCTTATGTTTGAAATTGCACAAAACGTGAAAAGCTCCTCTATGGAGAGAGTTGAGCAATTCCATAGCATCAATGTGGACCGTTGTACTCTATTTGCTGTTCTTAAAAGTCTAACTTGCTAGTTGAGCCTTCGTGCCACGTTTCGTAAGGTAAAGACATGAATAGACCAAGTTATGTTTGAAATTGCACAAAAACGTGAAAAGCTCCTCTATGGAGAGAGTTGAGCAATTCCAAAGCATCAATGCGGACCGTTGGACTCAATTTAGTGTTCTTAAAAGTCTAACTTGCCAATTGAGCCTTCGTGCCACGTTTCGTAAGGTAAAGACGCGAATAGACCAAGTTATGTCTCAAATTGCTTAAAAACGTGAAACGCTCCTCTATGGAGAGATTTGAGCAATTCCAAAGCATCATTGTGGACCGTTGTACTCTATTTAGTGCTCTTAAAAGTCTAACTTTCTAGTTGAGCCTTCGTGCCACGATTCGTAAGGTAAAGAGGCGAATAGATCAAGTTATGTCTCAAATTGCACAAAAACGTGAAAGCTCCTCTATGGAGAGAGTTGAGCAATTCCAAAGCATCAATGTGGACAATGTGGACCGTGGTACTCTATTTAGTGCTCTAAAAATTCTAACTTGCTAGTTGACCCTTCGTGCCACGTTTCGTAAGGTAAAGACGCGAATAGACCAAGTTATGTTTGAAATTGCACAAAAACGTGAAAAGCTCCTCTATGGAGAGAGTTGAGCAATTCCAAAGCATCAATGCGGACCGTTGTACTCAATTTAGTGTTCTTAAAAGTCTAACTTGCCAATTGAGCCTTCGTGCCACGTTTCGTAAGGTAAAGACGCGAATAGACCAAGTTATGTCTCAAATTGCTTAAAAACGTGAAACGCTCCTCTATGGAGAGATTTGAGCAATTCCAAAGCATCATTGTGGACCGTTGTACTCTATTTAGTGCTCTTAAAAGTCTAACTTTCTAGTTGAGCCTTCGTGCCACGATTCGTAAGGTAAAGAGGCGAATAGAACAAGTTATGTGTCAAATTGCACAAAAACGTGAAAAGCTCCTCTATGGAGAGAGTTGAGCAATTCCAAAGCATCAATGTGGACCATTGTACTGTGTTTAGTGTTCTTGGAAGTCTAACTTGCTAATCGACCCTCGTGCCACGTTTCGCAAGGTAAGACGCGAGTAGACCAAGTTATGTCTCAAATTGCTTAAAACGTGAAACGCTCCTCTATGGGAGAAGTTGAGCAATTCCAAAGCATCATTGTGGACCGTTGTACTCTATTTAGTGCTCTTAAAGCTAACTTGCAGTTGGCCTTTCGTGCCACGATTCGTAAGTAAAGAGGCGAATA
>NW_024056271.1:0-62535 GCF_013401445.1 Tripterygium wilfordii | reverse complement strand
TCAAAAGCTAAACTAGCAAGTTAAGACTTCAAAGAACACTAAATAGAGTATAACGGTCCATTTGATGCCTTAGGAATGCTCAATTCTATGCATAGACAAGTTTTTCACGTTTCGTGCAATTTTGAACTTAACTTGGTCTATTGGCTTCTTTACCTAACAAACGATGTCCAAAAGCTAAACTAGCAAGTTAAGACTTCAAAGAACACTAAATAGAGTATAACGGTCCATTTTGATGCCTTAGGAATGCTCAATTCTATGCATAGACAAGTTTTTCACGTTTCGTGCAATTTTGAACTTAACTTGGTCTATTGGCTTCTTTACCTAACGAAACGATGTCCAAAAGCTAAACTAGCAAGTTAAGACTTCAAAGAACACTAAATAGAGTATAACGGTCCATTTTGATGCCTTAGGAATGCTCAATTCTATGCATAGACAAGTTTTTCACGTTTCGTGCAATTTTGAACTTAACTTGGTCTATTGGCTTCTTTACCTAACGAAACGATGTCCAAAAGCTAAACTAGCAAGTTAAGACTTCAAAGAACACTAAATAGAGTATAACGGTCCATTTTGATGCCTTAGGAATGCTCAATTCTATGCATAGACAAGTTTTTCACGTTTCGTGCAATTTTGAACTTAACTTGGTCTATTGGCTTCTTTACCTAACGAAACGATGTCCAAAAGCTAAACTAGCAAGTTAAGACTTCAAAGAACACTAAATAGAGTATAACGGTCCATTTTGATGCCTTAGGAATGCTCAATTCTATGCATAGACAAGTTTTTCACGTTTCGTGCAATTTTGAACTTAACTTGGTCTATTGGCTTCTTTACCTAACAAAACGATGTCCAAAAGCTAAACTAGCAAGTTAAGACTTCAAAGAACACTAAATAGAGTATAACGGTCCATTTTGATGCCTTAGGAATGCTCAATTCTATGCATAGACAAGTTTTTCACGTTTCGTGCAATTTTGAACTTAACTTGGTCTATTGGCTTCTTTACCTAACGAAACGATGTCCAAAAGCTAAACTAGCAAGTTAAGACTTCAAAGAACACTAAATAGAGTATAACGGTCCATTTTGATGCCTTAGGAATGCTCAATTCTATGCATAGACAAGTTTTTCACGTTTCGTGCAATTTTGAACTTAACTTGGTCTATTGGCTTCTTTACCTAACGAAACGATGTCCAAAAGCTAAACTAGCAAGTTAAGACTTCAAAGAACACTAAATAGAGTATAACGGTCCATTTTGATGCCTTAGGAATGCTCAATTCTATGCATAGACAAGTTTTTCACGTTTCGTGCAATTTTGAACTTAACTTGGTCTATTGGCTTCTTTACCTAACGAAAACGATGTCCAAAAGCTAAACTAGCAAGTTAAGACTTCAAAGAACACTAAATAGAGTATAACGGTCCATTTTGATGCCTTAGGAATGCTCAATTCTATGCATAGACAAGTTTTTCACGTTTCGTGCAATTTTGAACTTAACTTGGTCTATTGGCTTCTTTACCTAACAAAACGATGTCCAAAAGCTAAACTAGCAAGTTAAGACTTCAAAGAACACTAAATAGAGTATAACGGTCCATTTTGATGCCTTAGGAATGCTCAATTCTATGCATAGACAAGTTTTTCACGTTTCGTGCAATTTTGAACTTAACTTGGTCTATTGGCTTCTTTACCTAACAAAACGATGTCCAAAAGCTAAACTAGCAAGTTAAGACTTCAAAGAACACTAAATAGAGTATAACGGTCCATTTTGATGCCTTAGGAATGCTCAATTCTATGCATAGACAAGTTTTTCACGTTTCGTGCAATTTTGAACTTAACTTGGTCTATTGGCTTCTTTACCTAACGAAACGATGTCCAAAAGCTAAACTAGCAAGTTAAGACTTCAAAGAACACTAAATAGAGTATAACGGTCCATTTTGATGCCTTAGGAATGCTCAATTCTATGCATAGACAAGTTTTTCACGTTTCGTGCAATTTTGAACTTAACTTGGTCTATTGGCTTCTTTACCTAACGAAACGATGTCCAAAAGCTAAACTAGCAAGTTAAGACTTCAAAGAACACTAAATAGAGTATAACGGTCCATTTTGATGCCTTAGGAATGCTCAATTCTATGCATAGACAAGTTTTTCACGTTTCGTGCAATTTTGAACTTAACTTGGTCTATTGGCTTCTTTACCTAACAAAACGATGTCCAAAAGCTAAACTAGCAAGTTAAGACTTCAAAGAACACTAAATAGAGTATAACGGTCCATTTTGATGCCTTAGGAATGCTCAATTCTATGCATAGACAAGTTTTTCACGTTTCGTGCAATTTTGAACTTAACTTGGTCTATTGGCTTCTTTACCTAACAAAACGATGTCCAAAAGCTAAACTAGCAAGTTAAGACTTCAAAGAACACTAAATAGAGTATAACGGTCCATTTTGATGCCTTAGGAATGCTCAATTCTATGCATAGACAAGTTTTTCACGTTTCGTGCAATTTTGAACTTAACTTGGTCTATTGGCTTCTTTACCTAACGAAACGATGTCCAAAAGCTAAACTAGCAAGTTAAGACTTCAAAGAACACTAAATAGAGTATAACGGTCCATTTTGATGCCTTAGGAATGCTCAATTCTATGCATAGACAAGTTTTTCACGTTTCGTGCAATTTTGAACTTAACTTGGTCTATTGGCTTCTTTACCTAACAAAACGATGTCCAAAAGCTAAACTAGCAAGTTAAGACTTCAAAGAACACTAAATAGAGTATAACGGTCCATTTTGATGCCTTAGGAATGCTCAATTCTATGCATAGACAAGTTTTTCACGTTTCGTGCAATTTTGAACTTAACTTGGTCTATTGGCTTCTTTACCTAACGAAACGATGTCCAAAAGCTAAACTAGCAAGTTAAGACTTCAAAGAACACTAAATAGAGTATAACGGTCCATTTTGATGCCTTAGGAATGCTCAATTCTATGCATAGACAAGTTTTTCACGTTTCGTGCAATTTTGAACTTAACTTGGTCTATTGGCTTCTTTACCTAACAAAACGATGTCCAAAAGCTAAACTAGCAAGTTAAGACTTCAAAGAACACTAAATAGAGTATAACGGTCCATTTTGATGCCTTAGGAATGCTCAATTCTATGCATAGACAAGTTTTTCACGTTTCGTGCAATTTTGAACTTAACTTGGTCTATTGGCTTCTTTACCTAACGAAACGATGTCCAAAAGCTAAACTAGCAAGTTAAGACTTCAAAGAACACTAAATAGAGTATAACGGTCCATTTTGATGCCTTAGGAATGCTCAATTCTATGCATAGACAAGTTTTTCACGTTTCGTGCAATTTTGAACTTAACTTGGTCTATTGGCTTCTTTACCTAACAAAACGATGTCCAAAAGCTAAACTAGCAAGTTAAGACTTCAAAGAACACTAAATAGAGTATAACGGTCCATTTTGATGCCTTAGGAATGCTCAATTCTATGCATAGACAAGTTTTTCACGTTTCGTGCAATTTTGAACTTAACTTGGTCTATTGGCTTCTTTACCTAACAAAACGATGTCCAAAAGCTAAACTAGCAAGTTAAGACTTCAAAGAACACTAAATAGAGTATAACGGTCCATTTTGATGCCTTAGGAATGCTCAATTCTATGCATAGACAAGTTTTTCACGTTTCGTGCAATTTTGAACTTAACTTGGTCTATTGGCTTCTTTACCTAACAAAACGATGTCCAAAAGCTAAACTAGCAAGTTAAGACTTCAAAGAACACTAAATAGAGTATAACGGTCCATTTTGATGCCTTAGGAATGCTCAATTCTATGCATAGACAAGTTTTTCACGTTTCGTGCAATTTTGAACTTAACTTGGTCTATTGGCTTCTTTACCTAACGAAACGATGTCCAAAAAGCTAAACTAGCAAGTTAAGACTTCAAAGAACACTAAATAGAGTATAACGGTCCATTTTGATGCCTTAGGAATGCTCAATTCTATGCATAGACAAGTTTTTCACGTTTCGTGCAATTTTGAACTTAACTTGGTCTATTGGCTTCTTTACCTAACAAAACGATGTCCAAAAGCTAAACTAGCAAGTTAAGACTTCAAAGAACACTAAATAGAGTATAACGGTCCATTTTGATGCCTTAGGAATGCTCAATTCTATGCATAGACAAGTTTTTCACGTTTCGTGCAATTTTGAACTTAACTTGGTCTATTGGCTTCTTTACCTAACGAAACGATGTCCAAAAGCTAAACTAGCAAGTTAAGACTTCAAAGAACACTAAATAGAGTATAACGGTCCATTTTGATGCCTTAGGAATGCTCAATTCTATGCATAGACAAGTTTTTCACGTTTCGTGCAATTTTGAACTTAACTTGGTCTATTGGCTTCTTTACCTAACGAAAACGATGTCCAAAAAGCTAAACTAGCAAGTTAAGACTTCAAAGAACACTAAATAGAGTATAACGGTCCATTTTGATGCCTTAGGAATGCTCAATTCTATGCATAGACAAGTTTTTCACGTTTCGTGCAATTTTGAACTTAACTTGGTCTATTGGCTTCTTTACCTAACGAAAACGATGTCCAAAAGCTAAACTAGCAAGTTAAGACTTCAAAGAACACTAAATAGAGTATAACGGTCCATTTTGATGCCTTAGGAATGCTCAATTCTATGCATAGACAAGTTTTTCACGTTTCGTGCAATTTTGAACTTAACTTGGTCTATTGGCTTCTTTACCTAACGAAACGATGTCCAAAAGCTAAACTAGCAAGTTAAGACTTCAAAGAACACTAAATAGAGTATAACGGTCCATTTTGATGCCTTAGGAATGCTCAATTCTATGCATAGACAAGTTTTTCACGTTTCGTGCAATTTTGAACTTAACTTGGTCTATTGGCTTCTTTACCTAACGAAACGATGTCCAAAAGCTAAACTAGCAAGTTAAGACTTCAAAGAACACTAAATAGAGTATAACGGTCCATTTTGATGCCTTAGGAATGCTCAATTCTATGCATAGACAAGTTTTTCACGTTTCGTGCAATTTTGAACTTAACTTGGTCTATTGGCTTCTTTACCTAACAAAACGATGTCCAAAAGCTAAACTAGCAAGTTAAGACTTCAAAGAACACTAAATAGAGTATAACGGTCCATTTTGATGCCTTAGGAATGCTCAATTCTATGCATAGACAAGTTTTTCACGTTTCGTGCAATTTTGAACTTAACTTGGTCTATTGGCTTCTTTACCTAACGAAACGATGTCCAAAAGCTAAACTAGCAAGTTAAGACTTCAAAGAACACTAAATAGAGTATAACGGTCCATTTTGATGCCTTAGGAATGCTCAATTCTATGCATAGACAAGTTTTTCACGTTTCGTGCAATTTTGAACTTAACTTGGTCTATTGGCTTCTTTACCTAACAAAACGATGTCCAAAAGCTAAACTAGCAAGTTAAGACTTCAAAGAACACTAAATAGAGTATAACGGTCCATTTTGATGCCTTAGGAATGCTCAATTCTATGCATAGACAAGTTTTTCACGTTTCGTGCAATTTTGAACTTAACTTGGTCTATTGGCTTCTTTACCTAACAAAACGATGTCCAAAAGCTAAACTAGCAAGTTAAGACTTCAAAGAACACTAAATAGAGTATAACGGTCCATTTTGATGCCTTAGGAATGCTCAATTCTATGCATAGACAAGTTTTTCACGTTTCGTGCAATTTTGAACTTAACTTGGTCTATTGGCTTCTTTACCTAACGAAACGATGTCCAAAAAGCTAAACTAGCAAGTTAAGACTTCAAAGAACACTAAATAGAGTATAACGGTCCATTTTGATGCCTTAGGAATGCTCAATTCTATGCATAGACAAGTTTTTCACGTTTCGTGCAATTTTGAACTTAACTTGGTCTATTGGCTTCTTTACCTAACGAAACGATGTCCAAAAGCTAAACTAGCAAGTTAAGACTTCAAAGAACACTAAATAGAGTATAACGGTCCATTTTGATGCCTTAGGAATGCTCAATTCTATGCATAGACAAGTTTTTCACGTTTCGTGCAATTTTGAACTTAACTTGGTCTATTGGCTTCTTTACCTAACGAAAACGATGTCCAAAAGCTAAACTAGCAAGTTAAGACTTCAAAGAACACTAAATAGAGTATAACGGTCCATTTTGATGCCTTAGGAATGCTCAATTCTATGCATAGACAAGTTTTTCACGTTTCGTGCAATTTTGAACTTAACTTGGTCTATTGGCTTCTTTACCTAACGAAAACGATGTCCAAAAGCTAAACTAGCAAGTTAAGACTTCAAAGAACACTAAATAGAGTATAACGGTCCATTTTGATGCCTTAGGAATGCTCAATTCTATGCATAGACAAGTTTTTCACGTTTCGTGCAATTTTGAACTTAACTTGGTCTATTGGCTTCTTTACATAACGAAACGATGTCCAAAAGCTAAACTAGCAAGTTAAGACTTCAAAGAACACTAAATAGAGTATAACGGTCCATTTTGATGCCTTAGGAATGCTCAATTCTATGCATAGACAAGTTTTTCACGTTTCGTGCAATTTTGAACTTAACTTGGTCTATTGGCTTCTTTACCTAACAAAACGATGTCCAAAAGCTAAACTAGCAAGTTAAGACTTCAAAGAACACTAAATAGAGTATAACGGTCCATTTTGATGCCTTAGGAATGCTCAATTCTATGCATAGACAAGTTTTTCACGTTTCGTGCAATTTTGAACTTAACTTGGTCTATTGGCTTCTTTACCTAACGAAACGATGTCCAAAAGCTAAACTAGCAAGTTAAGACTTCAAAGAACACTAAATAGAGTATAACGGTTCATTTTGATGCCTTAGGAATGCTCAATTCTATGCATAGACAAGTTTTTCACGTTTCGTGCAATTTTGAACTTAACTTGGTCTATTGGCTTCTTTACCTAACGAAACGATGTCCAAAAGCTAAACTAGCAAGGTAAGACTTCAAAGAACACTAAATAGAGTATAACGGTCCATTTTGATGCCTTAGGAATGCTCAATTCTATGCATAGACAAGTTTTTCACGTTTCGTGCAATTTTGAACTTAACTTGGTCTATTGGCTTCTTTACCTAACAAAACGATGTCCAAAAGCTAAACTAGCAAGTTAAGACTTCAAAGAACACTAAATAGAGTATAACGGTCCATTTTGATGCCTTAGGAATGCTCAATTCTATGCATAGACAAGTTTTTCACGTTTCGTGCAATTTTGAACTTAACTTGGTCTATTGGCTTCTTTACCTAACGAAAACGATGTCCAAAAGCTAAACTAGCAAGTTAAGACTTCAAAGAACACTAAATAGAGTATAACGGTCCATTTTGATGCCTTAGGAATGCTCAATTCTATGCATAGACAAGTTTTTCACGTTTCGTGCAATTTTGAACTTAACTTGGTCTATTGGCTTCTTTACCTAACAAAACGATGTCCAAAAGCTAAACTAGCAAGTTAAGACTTCAAAGAACACTAAATAGAGTATAACGGTCCATTTTGATGCCTTAGGAATGCTCAATTCTATGCATAGACAAGTTTTTCACGTTTCGTGCAATTTTGAACTTAACTTGGTCTATTGGCTTCTTTACCTAACGAAACGATGTCCAAAAGCTAAACTAGCAAGTTAAGACTTCAAAGAACACTAAATAGAGTATAACGGTCCATTTTGATGCCTTAGGAATGCTCAATTCTATGCATAGACAAGTTTTTCACGTTTCGTGCAATTTTGAACTTAACTTGGTCTATTGGCTTCTTTACCTAACAAAACGATGTCCAAAAGCTAAACTAGCAAGTTAAGACTTCAAAGAACACTAAATAGAGTATAACGGTCCATTTTGATGCCTTAGGAATGCTCAATTCTATGCATAGACAAGTTTTTCACGTTTCGTGCAATTTTGAACTTAACTTGGTCTATTGGCTTCTTTACCTAACGAAACGATGTCCAAAAGCTAAACTAGCAAGTTAAGACTTCAAAGAACACTAAATAGAGTATAACGGTCCATTTTGATGCCTTAGGAATGCTCAATTCTATGCATAGACAAGTTTTTCACGTTTCGTGCAATTTTGAACTTAACTTGGTCTATTGGCTTCTTTACCTAACAAAACGATGTCCAAAAGCTAAACTAGCAAGTTAAGACTTCAAAGAACACTAAATAGAGTATAACGGTCCATTTTGATGCCTTAGGAATGCTCAATTCTATGCATAGACAAGTTTTTCACGTTTCGTGCAATTTTGAACTTAACTTGGTCTATTGGCTTCTTTACCTAACGAAACGATGTCCAAAAGCTAAACTAGCAAGTTAAGACTTCAAAGAACACTAAATAGAGTATAACGGTCCATTTTGATGCCTTAGGAATGCTCAATTCTATGCATAGACAAGTTTTTCACGTTTCGTGCAATTTTGAACTTAACTTGGTCTATTGGCTTCTTTACCTAACGAAAACGATGTCCAAAAGCTAAACTAGCAAGTTAAGACTTCAAAGAACACTAAATAGAGTATAACGGTCCATTTTGATGCCTTAGGAATGCTCAATTCTATGCATAGACAAGTTTTTCACGTTTCGTGCAATTTTGAACTTAACTTGGTCTATTGGCTTCTTTACCTAACGAAAACGATGTCCAAAAGCTAAACTAGCAAGTTAAGACTTCAAAGAACACTAAATAGAGTATAACGGTCCATTTTGATGCCTTAGGAATGCTCAATTCTATGCATAGACAAGTTTTTCACGTTTCGTGCAATTTTGAACTTAACTTGGTCTATTGGCTTCTTTACCTAACGAAAACGATGTCCAAAAGCTAAACTAGCAAGTTAAGACTTCAAAGAACACTAAATAGAGTATAACGGTCCATTTTGATGCCTTAGGAATGCTCAATTCTATGCATAGACAAGTTTTTCACGTTTCGTGCAATTTTGAACTTAACTTGGTCTATTGGCTTCTTTACCTAACAAAACGATGTCCAAAAGCTAAACTAGCAAGTTAAGACTTCAAAGAACACTAAATAGAGTATAACGGTCCATTTTGATGCCTTAGGAATGCTCAATTCTATGCATAGACAAGTTTTTCACGTTTCGTGCAATTTTGAACTTAACTTGGTCTATTGGCTTCTTTACCTAACAAAACGATGTCCAAAAGCTAAACTAGCAAGTTAAGACTTCAAAGAACACTAAATAGAGTATAACGGTCCATTTTGATGCCTTAGGAATGCTCAATTCTATGCATAGACAAGTTTTTCACGTTTCGTGCAATTTTGAACTTAACTTGGTCTATTGGCTTCTTTACCTAACGAAACGATGTCCAAAAGCTAAACTAGCAAGTTAAGACTTCAAAGAACACTAAATAGAGTATAACGGTCCATTTTGATGCCTTAGGAATGCTCAATTCTATGCATAGACAAGTTTTTCACGTTTCGTGCAATTTTGAACTTAACTTGGTCTATTGGCTTCTTTACCTAACAAAACGATGTCCAAAAGCTAAACTAGCAAGTTAAGACTTCAAAGAACACTAAATAGAGTATAACGGTCCATTTTGATGCCTTAGGAATGCTCAATTCTATGCATAGACAAGTTTTTCACGTTTCGTGCAATTTTGAACTTAACTTGGTCTATTGGCTTCTTTACCTAACGAAACGATGTCCAAAAGCTAAACTAGCAAGTTAAGACTTCAAAGAACACTAAATAGAGTATAACGGTCCATTTTGATGCCTTAGGAATGCTCAATTCTATGCATAGACAAGTTTTTCACGTTTCGTGCAATTTTGAACTTAACTTGGTCTATTGTCTTCTTTACCTAACGAAACGATGTCCAAAAGCTAAACTAGCAAGTTAAGACTTCAAAGAACACTAAATAGAGTATAACGGTCCATTTTGATGCCTTAGGAATGCTCAATTCTATGCATAGACAAGTTTTTCACGTTTCGTGCAATTTTGAACTTAACTTGGTCTATTGGCTTCTTTACCTAACGAAACGATGTCCAAAAGCTAAACTAGCAAGTTAAGACTTCAAAGAACACTAAATAGAGTATAACGGTCCATTTTGATGCCTTAGGAATGCTCAATTCTATGCATAGACAAGTTTTTCACGTTTCGTGCAATTTTGAACTTAACTTGGTCTATTGGCTTCTTTACCTAACAAAACGATGTCCAAAAGCTAAACTAGCAAGTTAAGACTTCAAAGAACACTAAATAGAGTATAACGGTCCATTTTGATGCCTTAGGAATGCTCAATTCTATGCATAGACAAGTTTTTCACGTTTCGTGCAATTTTGAACTTAACTTGGTCTATTGGCTTCTTTACCTAACGAAAACGATGTCCAAAAGCTAAACTAGCAAGTTAAGACTTCAAAGAACACTAAATAGAGTATAACGGTCCATTTTGATGCCTTAGGAATGCTCAATTCTATGCATAGACAAGTTTTTCACGTTTCGTGCAATTTTGAACTTAACTTGGTCTATTGGCTTCTTTACCTAACGAAACGATGTCCAAAAAGATAAACTAGCAAGTTAAGACTTCAAAGAACACTAAATAGAGTATAACGGTCCATTTTGATGCCTTAGGAATGCTCAATTCTATGCATAGACAAGTTTTTCACGTTTCGTGCAATTTTGAACTTAACTTGGTCTATTGGCTTCTTTACCTAACAAAACGATGTCCAAAAGCTAAACTAGCAAGTTAAGACTTCAAAGAACACTAAATAGAGTATAACGGTCCATTTTGATGCCTTAGGAATGCTCAATTCTATGCATAGACAAGTTTTTCACGTTTCGTGCAATTTTGAACTTAACTTGGTCTATTGGCTTCTTTACCTAACAAAACGATGTCCAAAAGCTAAACTAGCAAGTTAAGACTTCAAAGAACACTAAATAGAGTATAACGGTCCATTTTGATGCCTTAGGAATGCTCAATTCTATGCATAGACAAGTTTTTCACGTTTCGTGCAATTTTGAACTTAACTTGGTCTATTGGCTTCTTTACCTAACGAAACGATGTCCAAAAGCTAAACTAGCAAGTTAAGACTTCAAAGAACACTAAATAGAGTATAACGGTCCATTTTGATGCCTTAGGAATGCTCAATTCTATGCATAGACAAGTTTTTCACGTTTCGTGCAATTTTGAACTTAACTTGGTCTATTGGCTTCTTTACCTAACGAAAACGATGTCCAAAAGCTAAACTAGCAAGTTAAGACTTCAAAGAACACTAAATAGAGTATAACGGTCCATTTTGATGCCTTAGGAATGCTCAATTCTATGCATAGACAAGTTTTTCACGTTTCGTGCAATTTTGAACTTAACTTGGTCTATTGGCTTCTTTACCTAACGAAACGATGTCCAAAAGCTAAACTAGCAAGTTAAGACTTCAAAGAACACTAAATAGAGTATAACGGTCCATTTTGATGCCTTAGGAATGCTCAATTCTATGCATAGACAAGTTTTTCACGTTTCGTGCAATTTTGAACTTAACTTGGTCTATTGGCTTCTTTACCTAACAAAACGATGTCCAAAAGCTAAACTAGCAAGTTAAGACTTCAAAGAACACTAAATAGAGTATAACGGTCCATTTTGATGCCTTAGGAATGCTCAATTCTATGCATAGACAAGTTTTTCACGTTTCGTGCAATTTTGAACTTAACTTGGTCTATTGGCTTCTTTACCTAACGAAAACGATGTCCAAAAGCTAAACTAGCAAGTTAAGACTTCAAAGAACACTAAATAGAGTATAACGGTCCATTTTGATGCCTTAGGAATGCTCAATTCTATGCATAGACAAGTTTTTCACGTTTCGTGCAATTTTGAACTTAACTTGGTCTATTGGCTTCTTTACCTAACGAAACGATGTCCAAAAGCTAAACTAGCAAGTTAAGACTTCAAAGAACACTAAATAGAGTATAACGGTCCATTTTGATGCCTTAGGAATGCTCAATTCTATGCATAGACAAGTTTTTCACGTTTCGTGCAATTTTGAACTTAACTTGGTCTATTGGCTTCTTTACCTAACAAAACGATGTCCAAAAGCTAAACTAGCAAGTTAAGACTTCAAAGAACACTAAATAGAGTATAACGGTCCATTTTGATGCCTTAGGAATGCTCAATTCTATGCATAGACAAGTTTTTCACGTTTCGTGCAATTTTGAACTTAACTTGGTCTATTGGCTTCTTTACCTAACGAAACGATGTCCAAAAGCTAAACTAGCAAGTTAAGACTTCAAAGAACACTAAATAGAGTATAACGGTCCATTTTGATGCCTTAGGAATGCTCAATTCTATGCATAGACAAGTTTTTCACGTTTCGTGCAATTTTGAACTTAACTTGGTCTATTGGCTTCTTTACCTAACGAAACGATGTCCAAAAGCTAAACTAGCAAGTTAAGACTTCAAAGAACACTAAATAGAGTATAACGGTCCATTTTGATGCCTTAGGAATGCTCAATTCTATGCATAGACAAGTTTTTCACGTTTCGTGCAATTTTGAACTTAACTTGGTCTATTGGCTTCTTTACCTAACGAAACGATGTCCAAAAGCTAAACTAGCAAGTTAAGACTTCAAAGAACACTAAATAGAGTATAACGGTCCATTTTGATGCCTTAGGAATGCTCAATTCTATGCATAGACAAGTTTTTCACGTTTCGTGCAATTTTGAACTTAACTTGGTCTATTGGCTTCTTTACCTAACGAAACGATGTCCAAAAGCTAAACTAGCAAGTTAAGACTTCAAAGAACACTAAATAGAGTATAACGGTCCATTTTGATGCCTTAGGAATGCTCAATTCTATGCATAGACAAGTTTTTCACGTTTCGTGCAATTTTGAACTTAACTTGGTCTATTGGCTTCTTTACCTAACAAAACGATGTCCAAAAGCTAAACTAGCAAGTTAAGACTTCAAAGAACACTAAATAGAGTATAACGGTCCATTTTGATGCCTTAGGAATGCTCAATTCTATGCATAGACAAGTTTTTCACGTTTCGTGCAATTTTGAACTTAACTTGGTCTATTGGCTTCTTTACCTAACGAAAACGATGTCCAAAAGCTAAACTAGCAAGTTAAGACTTCAAAGAACACTAAATAGAGTATAACGGTCCATTTTGATGCCTTAGGAATGCTCAATTCTATGCATAGACAAGTTTTTCACGTTTCGTGCAATTTTGAACTTAACTTGGTCTATTGGCTTCTTTACCTAACGAAACGATGTCCAAAAGCTAAACTAGCAAGTTAAGACTTCAAAGAACACTAAATAGAGTATAACGGTCCATTTTGATGCCTTAGGAATGCTCAATTCTATGCATAGACAAGTTTTTCACGTTTCGTGCAATTTTGAACTTAACTTGGTCTATTGGCTTCTTTACCTAACGAAACGATGTCCAAAAGCTAAACTAGCAAGTTAAGACTTCAAAGAACACTAAATAGAGTATAACGGTCCATTTTGATGCCTTAGGAATGCTCAATTCTATGCATAGACAAGTTTTTCACGTTTCGTGCAATTTTGAACTTAACTTGGTCTATTGGCTTCTTTACCTAACAAAACGATGTCCAAAAGCTAAACTAGCAAGTTAAGACTTCAAAGAACACTAAATAGAGTATAACGGTCCATTTTGATGCCTTAGGAATGCTCAATTCTATGCATAGACAAGTTTTTCACGTTTCGTGCAATTTTGAACTTAACTTGGTCTATTGGCTTCTTTACCTAACGAAACGATGTCCAAAAGCTAAACTAGCAAGTTAAGACTTCAAAGAACACTAAATAGAGTATAACGGTCCATTTTGATGCCTTAGGAATGCTCAATTCTATGCATAGACAAGTTTTTCACGTTTCGTGCAATTTTGAACTTAACTTGGTCTATTGGCTTCTTTACCTAACGAAACGATGTCCAAAAGCTAAACTAGCAAGTTAAGACTTCAAAGAACACTAAATAGAGTATAACGGTCCATTTTGATGCCTTAGGAATGCTCAATTCTATGCATAGACAAGTTTTTCACGTTTCGTGCAATTTTGAACTTAACTTGGTCTATTGGCTTCTTTACCTAACGAAACGATGTCCAAAAGCTAAACTAGCAAGTTAAGACTTCAAAGAACACTAAATAGAGTATAACGGTCCATTTTGATGCCTTAGGAATGCTCAATTCTATGCATAGACAAGTTTTTCACGTTTCGTGCAATTTTGAACTTAACTTGGTCTATTGGCTTCTTTACCTAACGAAACGATGTCCAAAAGCTAAACTAGCAAGTTAAGACTTCAAAGAACACTAAATAGAGTATAACGGTCCATTTTGATGCCTTAGGAATGCTCAATTCTATGCATAGACAAGTTTTTCACGTTTCGTGCAATTTTGAACTTAACTTGGTCTATTGGCTTCTTTACCTAACGAAACGATGTCCAAAAGCTAAACTAGCAAGTTAAGACTTCAAAGAACACTAAATAGAGTATAACGGTCCATTTTGATGCCTTAGGAATGCTCAATTCTATGCATAGACAAGTTTTTCACGTTTCGTGCAATTTTGAACTTAACTTGGTCTATTGGCTTCTTTACCTAACGAAACGATGTCCAAAAGCTAAACTAGCAAGTTAAGACTTCAAAGAACACTAAATAGAGTATAACGGTCCATTTTGATGCCTTAGGAATGCTCAATTCTATGCATAGACAAGTTTTTCACGTTTCGTGCAATTTTGAACTTAACTTGGTCTATTGGCTTCTTTACCTAACGAAACGATGTCCAAAAGCTAAACTAGCAAGTTAAGACTTCAAAGAACACTAAATAGAGTATAACGGTCCATTTTGATGCCTTAGGAATGCTCAATTCTATGCATAGACAAGTTTTTCACGTTTCGTGCAATTTTGAACTTAACTTGGTCTATTGGCTTCTTTACCTAACGAAACGATGTCCAAAAGCTAAACTAGCAAGTTAAGACTTCAAAGAACACTAAATAGAGTATAACGGTCCATTTTGATGCCTTAGGAATGCTCAATTCTATGCATAGACAAGTTTTTCACGTTTCGTGCAATTTTGAACTTAACTTGGTCTATTGGCTTCTTTACCTAACGAAACGATGTCCAAAAGCTAAACTAGCAAGTTAAGACTTCAAAGAACACTAAATAGAGTATAACGGTCCATTTTGATGCCTTAGGAATGCTCAATTCTATGCATAGACAAGTTTTTCACGTTTCGTGCAATTTTGAACTTAACTTGGTCTATTGGCTTCTTTACCTAACGAAACGATGTCCAAAAGCTAAACTAGCAAGTTAAGACTTCAAAGAACACTAAATAGAGTATAACGGTCCATTTTGATGCCTTAGGAATGCTCAATTCTATGCATAGACAAGTTTTTCACGTTTCGTGCAATTTTGAACTTAACTTGGTCTATTGGCTTCTTTACCTAACGAAACGATGTCCAAAAGCTAAACTAGCAAGTTAAGACTTCAAAGAACACTAAATAGAGTATAACGGTCCATTTTGATGCCTTAGGAATGCTCAATTCTATGCATAGACAAGTTTTTCACGTTTCGTGCAATTTTGAACTTAACTTGGTCTATTGGCTTCTTTACCTAACGAAACGATGTCCAAAAGCTAAACTAGCAAGTTAAGACTTCAAAGAACACTAAATAGAGTATAACGGTCCATTTTGATGCCTTAGGAATGCTCAATTCTATGCATAGACAAGTTTTTCACGTTTCGTGCAATTTTGAACTTAACTTGGTCTATTGGCTTCTTTACCTAACGAAACGATGTCCAAAAGCTAAACTAGCAAGTTAAGACTTCAAAGAACACTAAATAGAGTATAACGGTCCATTTTGATGCCTTAGGAATGCTCAATTCTATGCATAGACAAGTTTTTCACGTTTCGTGCAATTTTGAACTTAACTTGGTCTATTGGCTTCTTTACCTAACGAAACGATGTCCAAAAGCTAAACTAGCAAGTTAAGACTTCAAAGAACACTAAATAGAGTATAACGGTCCATTTTGATGCCTTAGGAATGCTCAATTCTATGCATAGACAAGTTTTTCACGTTTCGTGCAATTTTGAACTTAACTTGGTCTATTGGCTTCTTTACCTAACGAAACGATGTCCAAAAGCTAAACTAGCAAGTTAAGACTTCAAAGAACACTAAATAGAGTATAACGGTCCATTTTGATGCCTTAGGAATGCTCAATTCTATGCATAGACAAGTTTTTCACGTTTCGTGCAATTTTGAACTTAACTTGGTCTATTGGCTTCTTTACCTAACAAAACGATGTCCAAAAGCTAAACTAGCAAGTTAAGACTTCAAAGAACACTAAATAGAGTATAACGGTCCATTTTGATGCCTTAGGAATGCTCAATTCTATGCATAGACAAGTTTTTCACGTTTCGTGCAATTTTGAACTTAACTTGGTCTATTGGCTTCTTTACCTAACGAAACGATGTCCAAAAGCTAAACTAGCAAGTTAAGACTTCAAAGAACACTAAATAGAGTATAACGGTCCATTTTGATGCCTTAGGAATGCTCAATTCTATGCATAGACAAGTTTTTCACGTTTCGTGCAATTTTGAACTTAACTTGGTCTATTGGCTTCTTTACCTAACAAAACGATGTCCAAAAGCTAAACTAGCAAGTTAAGACTTCAAAGAACACTAAATAGAGTATAACGGTCCATTTTGATGCCTTAGGAATGCTCAATTCTATGCATAGACAAGTTTTTCACGTTTCGTGCAATTTTGAACTTAACTTGGTCTATTGGCTTCTTTACCTAACGAAACGATGTCCAAAAGCTAAACTAGCAAGTTAAGACTTCAAAGAACACTAAATAGAGTATAACGGTCCATTTTGATGCCTTAGGAATGCTCAATTCTATGCATAGACAAGTTTTTCACGTTTCGTGCAATTTTGAACTTAACTTGGTCTATTGGCTTCTTTACCTAACGAAACGATGTCCAAAAGCTAAACTAGCAAGTTAAGACTTCAAAGAACACTAAATAGAGTATAACGGTCCATTTTGATGCCTTAGGAATGCTCAATTCTATGCATAGACAAGTTTTTCACGTTTCGTGCAATTTTGAACTTAACTTGGTCTATTGGCTTCTTTACCTAACAAAACGATGTCCAAAAGCTAAACTAGCAAGTTAAGACTTCAAAGAACACTAAATAGAGTATAACGGTCCATTTTGATGCCTTAGGAATGCTCAATTCTATGCATAGACAAGTTTTTCACGTTTCGTGCAATTTTGAACTTAACTTGGTCTATTGGCTTCTTTACCTAACGAAACGATGTCCAAAAGCTAAACTAGCAAGTTAAGACTTCAAAGAACACTAAATAGAGTATAACGGTCCATTTTGATGCCTTAGGAATGCTCAATTCTATGCATAGACAAGTTTTTCACGTTTCGTGCAATTTTGAACTTAACTTGGTCTATTGGCTTCTTTACCTAACGAAACGATGTCCAAAAGCTAAACTAGCAAGTTAAGACTTCAAAGAACACTAAATAGAGTATAACGGTCCATTTTGATGCCTTAGGAATGCTCAATTCTATGCATAGACAAGTTTTTCACGTTTCGTGCAATTTTGAACTTAACTTGGTCTATTGGCTTCTTTACCTAACAAAACGATGTCCAAAAGCTAAACTAGCAAGTTAAGACTTCAAAGAACACTAAATAGAGTATAACGGTCCATTTTGATGCCTTAGGAATGCTCAATTCTATGCATAGACAAGTTTTTCACGTTTCGTGCAATTTTGAACTTAACTTGGTCTATTGGCTTCTTTACCTAACGAAACGATGTCCAAAAGCTAAACTAGCAAGTTAAGACTTCAAAGAACACTAAATAGAGTATAACGGTCCATTTTGATGCCTTAGGAATGCTCAATTCTATGCATAGACAAGTTTTTCACGTTTCGTGCAATTTTGAACTTAACTTGGTCTATTGGCTTCTTTACCTAACGAAACGATGTCCAAAAGCTAAACTAGCAAGTTAAGACTTCAAAGAACACTAAATAGAGTATAACGGTCCATTTTGATGCCTTAGGAATGCTCAATTCTATGCATAGACAAGTTTTTCACGTTTCGTGCAATTTTGAACTTAACTTGGTCTATTGGCTTCTTTACCTAACGAAACGATGTCCAAAAGCTAAACTAGCAAGTTAAGACTTCAAAGAACACTAAATAGAGTATAACGGTCCATTTTGATGCCTTAGGAATGCTCAATTCTATGCATAGACAAGTTTTTCACGTTTCGTGCAATTTTGAACTTAACTTGGTCTATTGGCTTCTTTACCTAACGAAACGATGTCCAAAAGCTAAACTAGCAAGTTAAGACTTCAAAGAACACTAAATAGAGTATAACGGTCCATTTTGATGCCTTAGGAATGCTCAATTCTATGCATAGACAAGTTTTTCACGTTTCGTGCAATTTTGAACTTAACTTGGTCTATTGGCTTCTTTACCTAACGAAACGATGTCCAAAAGCTAAACTAGCAAGTTAAGACTTCAAAGAACACTAAATAGAGTATAACGGTCCATTTTGATGCCTTAGGAATGCTCAATTCTATGCATAGACAAGTTTTTCACGTTTCGTGCAATTTTGAACTTAACTTGGTCTATTGGCTTCTTTACCTAACGAAACGATGTCCAAAAGCTAAACTAGCAAGTTAAGACTTCAAAGAACACTAAATAGAGTATAACGGTCCATTTTGATGCCTTAGGAATGCTCAATTCTATGCATAGACAAGTTTTTCACGTTTCGTGCAATTTTGAACTTAACTTGGTCTATTGGCTTCTTTACCTAACGAAACGATGTCCAAAAGCTAAACTAGCAAGTTAAGACTTCAAAGAACACTAAATAGAGTATAACGGTCCATTTTGATGCCTTAGGAATGCTCAATTCTATGCATAGACAAGTTTTTCACGTTTCGTGCAATTTTGAACTTAACTTGGTCTATTGGCTTCTTTACCTAACGAAACGATGTCCAAAAGCTAAACTAGCAAGTTAAGACTTCAAAGAACACTAAATAGAGTATAACGGTCCATTTTGATGCCTTAGGAATGCTCAATTCTATGCATAGACAAGTTTTTCACGTTTCGTGCAATTTTGAACTTAACTTGGTCTATTGGCTTCTTTACCTAACGAAACGATGTCCAAAAGCTAAACTAGCAAGTTAAGACTTCAAAGAACACTAAATAGAGTATAACGGTCCATTTTGATGCCTTAGGAATGCTCAATTCTATGCATAGACAAGTTTTTCACGTTTCGTGCAATTTTGAACTTAACTTGGTCTATTGGCTTCTTTACCTAACGAAACGATGTCCAAAAGCTAAACTAGCAAGTTAAGACTTCAAAGAACACTAAATAGAGTATAACGGTCCATTTTGATGCCTTAGGAATGCTCAATTCTATGCATAGACAAGTTTTTCACGTTTCGTGCAATTTTGAACTTAACTTGGTCTATTGGCTTCTTTACCTAACGAAACGATGTCCAAAAGCTAAACTAGCAAGTTAAGACTTCAAAGAACACTAAATAGAGTATAACGGTCCATTTTGATGCCTTAGGAATGCTCAATTCTATGCATAGACAAGTTTTTCACGTTTCGTGCAATTTTGAACTTAACTTGGTCTATTGGCTTCTTTACCTAACGAAACGATGTCCAAAAGCTAAACTAGCAAGTTAAGACTTCAAAGAACACTAAATAGAGTATAACGGTCCATTTTGATGCCTTAGGAATGCTCAATTCTATGCATAGACAAGTTTTTCACGTTTCGTGCAATTTTGAACTTAACTTGGTCTATTGGCTTCTTTACCTAACGAAACGATGTCCAAAAGCTAAACTAGCAAGTTAAGACTTCAAAGAACACTAAATAGAGTATAACGGTCCATTTTGATGCCTTAGGAATGCTCAATTCTATGCATAGACAAGTTTTTCACGTTTCGTGCAATTTTGAACTTAACTTGGTCTATTGGCTTCTTTACCTAACGAAACGATGTCCAAAAGCTAAACTAGCAAGTTAAGACTTCAAAGAACACTAAATAGAGTATAACGGTCCATTTTGATGCCTTAGGAATGCTCAATTCTATGCATAGACAAGTTTTTCACGTTTCGTGCAATTTTGAACTTAACTTGGTCTATTGGCTTCTTTACCTAACGAAACGATGTCCAAAAGCTAAACTAGCAAGTTAAGACTTCAAAGAACACTAAATAGAGTATAACGGTCCATTTTGATGCCTTAGGAATGCTCAATTCTATGCATAGACAAGTTTTTCACGTTTCGTGCAATTTTGAACTTAACTTGGTCTATTGGCTTCTTTACCTAACGAAACGATGTCCAAAAGCTAAACTAGCAAGTTAAGACTTCAAAGAACACTAAATAGAGTATAACGGTCCATTTTGATGCCTTAGGAATGCTCAATTCTATGCATAGACAAGTTTTTCACGTTTCGTGCAATTTTGAACTTAACTTGGTCTATTGGCTTCTTTACCTAACGAAACGATGTCCAAAAGCTAAACTAGCAAGTTAAGACTTCAAAGAACACTAAATAGAGTATAACGGTCCATTTTGATGCCTTAGGAATGCTCAATTCTATGCATAGACAAGTTTTTCACGTTTCGTGCAATTTTGAACTTAACTTGGTCTATTGGCTTCTTTACCTAACGAAACGATGTCCAAAAGCTAAACTAGCAAGTTAAGACTTCAAAGAACACTAAATAGAGTATAACGGTCCATTTTGATGCCTTAGGAATGCTCAATTCTATGCATAGACAAGTTTTTCACGTTTCGTGCAATTTTGAACTTAACTTGGTCTATTGGCTTCTTTACCTAACGAAACGATGTCCAAAAGCTAAACTAGCAAGTTAAGACTTCAAAGAACACTAAATAGAGTATAACGGTCCATTTTGATGCCTTAGGAATGCTCAATTCTATGCATAGACAAGTTTTTCACGTTTCGTGCAATTTTGAACTTAACTTGGTCTATTGGCTTCTTTACCTAACGAAACGATGTCCAAAAGCTAAACTAGCAAGTTAAGACTTCAAAGAACACTAAATAGAGTATAACGGTCCATTTTGATGCCTTAGGAATGCTCAATTCTATGCATAGACAAGTTTTTCACGTTTCGTGCAATTTTGAACTTAACTTGGTCTATTGGCTTCTTTACCTAACGAAACGATGTCCAAAAGCTAAACTAGCAAGTTAAGACTTCAAAGAACACTAAATAGAGTATAACGGTCCATTTTGATGCCTTAGGAATGCTCAATTCTATGCATAGACAAGTTTTTCACGTTTCGTGCAATTTTGAACTTAACTTGGTCTATTGGCTTCTTTACCTAACGAAACGATGTCCAAAAGCTAAACTAGCAAGTTAAGACTTCAAAGAACACTAAATAGAGTATAACGGTCCATTTTGATGCCTTAGGAATGCTCAATTCTATGCATAGACAAGTTTTTCACGTTTCGTGCAATTTTGAACTTAACTTGGTCTATTGGCTTCTTTACCTAACGAAACGATGTCCAAAAGCTAAACTAGCAAGTTAAGACTTCAAAGAACACTAAATAGAGTATAACGGTCCATTTTGATGCCTTAGGAATGCTCAATTCTATGCATAGACAAGTTTTTCACGTTTCGTGCAATTTTGAACTTAACTTGGTCTATTGGCTTCTTTACCTAACGAAACGATGTCCAAAAGCTAAACTAGCAAGTTAAGACTTCAAAGAACACTAAATAGAGTATAACGGTCCATTTTGATGCCTTAGGAATGCTCAATTCTATGCATAGACAAGTTTTTCACGTTTCGTGCAATTTTGAACTTAACTTGGTCTATTGGCTTCTTTACCTAACGAAACGATGTCCAAAAGCTAAACTAGCAAGTTAAGACTTCAAAGAACACTAAATAGAGTATAACGGTCCATTTTGATGCCTTAGGAATGCTCAATTCTATGCATAGACAAGTTTTTCACGTTTCGTGCAATTTTGAACTTAACTTGGTCTATTGGCTTCTTTACCTAACGAAACGATGTCCAAAAGCTAAACTAGCAAGTTAAGACTTCAAAGAACACTAAATAGAGTATAACGGTCCATTTTGATGCCTTAGGAATGCTCAATTCTATGCATAGACAAGTTTTTCACGTTTCGTGCAATTTTGAACTTAACTTGGTCTATTGGCTTCTTTACCTAACGAAACGATGTCCAAAAGCTAAACTAGCAAGTTAAGACTTCAAAGAACACTAAATAGAGTATAACGGTCCATTTTGATGCCTTAGGAATGCTCAATTCTATGCATAGACAAGTTTTTCACGTTTCGTGCAATTTTGAACTTAACTTGGTCTATTGGCTTCTTTACCTAACGAAACGATGTCCAAAAGCTAAACTAGCAAGTTAAGACTTCAAAGAACACTAAATAGAGTATAACGGTCCATTTTGATGCCTTAGGAATGCTCAATTCTATGCATAGACAAGTTTTTCACGTTTCGTGCAATTTTGAACTTAACTTGGTCTATTGGCTTCTTTACCTAACGAAACGATGTCCAAAAGCTAAACTAGCAAGTTAAGACTTCAAAGAACACTAAATAGAGTATAACGGTCCATTTTGATGCCTTAGGAATGCTCAATTCTATGCATAGACAAGTTTTTCACGTTTCGTGCAATTTTGAACTTAACTTGGTCTATTGGCTTCTTTACCTAACGAAACGATGTCCAAAAGCTAAACTAGCAAGTTAAGACTTCAAAGAACACTAAATAGAGTATAACGGTCCATTTTGATGCCTTAGGAATGCTCAATTCTATGCATAGACAAGTTTTTCACGTTTCGTGCAATTTTGAACTTAACTTGGTCTATTGGCTTCTTTACCTAACGAAACGATGTCCAAAAGCTAAACTAGCAAGTTAAGACTTCAAAGAACACTAAATAGAGTATAACGGTCCATTTTGATGCCTTAGGAATGCTCAATTCTATGCATAGACAAGTTTTTCACGTTTCGTGCAATTTTGAACTTAACTTGGTCTATTGGCTTCTTTACCTAACGAAACGATGTCCAAAAGCTAAACTAGCAAGTTAAGACTTCAAAGAACACTAAATAGAGTATAACGGTCCATTTTGATGCCTTAGGAATGCTCAATTCTATGCATAGACAAGTTTTTCACGTTTCGTGCAATTTTGAACTTAACTTGGTCTATTGGCTTCTTTACCTAACGAAACGATGTCCAAAAGCTAAACTAGCAAGTTAAGACTTCAAAGAACACTAAATAGAGTATAACGGTCCATTTTGATGCCTTAGGAATGCTCAATTCTATGCATAGACAAGTTTTTCACGTTTCGTGCAATTTTGAACTTAACTTGGTCTATTGGCTTCTTTACCTAACGAAACGATGTCCAAAAGCTAAACTAGCAAGTTAAGACTTCAAAGAACACTAAATAGAGTATAACGGTCCATTTTGATGCCTTAGGAATGCTCAATTCTATGCATAGACAAGTTTTTCACGTTTCGTGCAATTTTGAACTTAACTTGGTCTATTGGCTTCTTTACATAACGAAACGATGTCCAAAAGCTAAACTAGCAAGTTAAGACTTCAAAGAACACTAAATAGAGTATAACGGTCCATTTTGATGCCTTAGGAATGCTCAATTCTATGCATAGACAAGTTTTTCACGTTTCGTGCAATTTTGAACTTAACTTGGTCTATTGGCTTCTTTACCTAACGAAACGATGTCCAAAAGCTAAACTAGCAAGTTAAGACTTCAAAGAACACTAAATAGAGTATAACGGTCCATTTTGATGCCTTAGGAATGCTCAATTCTATGCATAGACAAGTTTTTCACGTTTCGTGCAATTTTGAACTTAACTTGGTCTATTGGCTTCTTTACCTAACGAAACGATGTCCAAAAGCTAAACTAGCAAGTTAAGACTTCAAAGAACACTAAATAGAGTATAACGGTCCATTTTGATGCCTTAGGAATGCTCAATTCTATGCATAGACAAGTTTTTCACGTTTCGTGCAATTTTGAACTTAACTTGGTCTATTGGCTTCTTTACCTAACGAAACGATGTCCAAAAGCTAAACTAGCAAGTTAAGACTTCAAAGAACACTAAATAGAGTATAACGGTCCATTTTGATGCCTTAGGAATGCTCAATTCTATGCATAGACAAGTTTTTCACGTTTCGTGCAATTTTGAACTTAACTTGGTCTATTGGCTTCTTTACATAACGAAACGATGTCCAAAAGCTAAACTAGCAAGTTAAGACTTCAAAGAACACTAAATAGAGTATAACGGTCCATTTTGATGCCTTAGGAATGCTCAATTCTATGCATAGACAAGTTTTTCACGTTTCGTGCAATTTTGAACTTAACTTGGTCTATTGGCTTCTTTACCTAACCAAACGATGTCCAAAAGCTAAACTAGCAAGTTAAGACTTCAAAGAACACTAAATAGAGTATAACGGTCCATTTTGATGCCTTAGGAATGCTCAATTCTATGCATAGACAAGTTTTTCACGTTTCGTGCAATTTTGAACTTAACTTGGTCTATTGGCTTCTTTACCTAACGAAACGATGTCCAAAAGCTAAACTAGCAAGTTAAGACTTCAAAGAACACTAAATAGAGTATAACGGTCCATTTTGATGCCTTAGGAATGCTCAATTCTATGCATAGACAAGTTTTTCACGTTTCGTGCAATTTTGAACTTAACTTGGTCTATTGGCTTCTTTACCTAACGAAACGATGTCCAAAAGCTAAACTAGCAAGTTAAGACTTCAAAGAACACTAAATAGAGTATAACGGTCCATTTTGATGCCTTAGGAATGCTCAATTCTATGCATAGACAAGTTTTTCACGTTTCGTGCAATTTTGAACTTAACTTGGTCTATTGGCTTCTTTACCTAACCAAACGATGTCCAAAAGCTAAACTAGCAAGTTAAGACTTCAAAGAACACTAAATAGAGTATAACGGTCCATTTTGATGCCTTAGGAATGCTCAATTCTATGCATAGACAAGTTTTTCACGTTTCGTGCAATTTTGAACTTAACTTGGTCTATTGTCTTCTTTACCTAACCAAACGATGTCCAAAAGCTAAACTAGCAAGTTAAGACTTCAAAGAACACTAAATAGAGTATAACGGTCCATTTTGATGCCTTAGGAATGCTCAATTCTATGCATAGACAAGTTTTTCACGTTTCGTGCAATTTTGAACTTAACTTGGTCTATTGGCTTCTTTACCTAACGAAACGATGTCCAAAAGCTAAACTAGCAAGTTAAGACTTCAAAGAACACTAAATAGAGTATAACGGTCCATTTTGATGCCTTAGGAATGCTCAATTCTATGCATAGACAAGTTTTTCACGTTTCGTGCAATTTTGAACTTAACTTGGTCTATTGGCTTCTTTACCTAACGAAACGATGTCCAAAAGCTAAACTAGCAAGTTAAGACTTCAAAGAACACTAAATAGAGTATAACGGTCCATTTTGATGCCTTAGGAATGCTCAATTCTATGCATAGACAAGTTTTTCACGTTTCGTGCAATTTTGAACTTAACTTGGTCTATTGGCTTCTTTACCTAACAAAACGATGTCCAAAAGCTAAACTAGCAAGTTAAGACTTCAAAGAACACTAAATAGAGTATAACGGTCCATTTTGATGCCTTAGGAATGCTCAATTCTATGCATAGACAAGTTTTTCACGTTTCGTGCAATTTTGAACTTAACTTGGTCTATTGGCTTCTTTACCTAACGAAACGATGTCCAAAAGCTAAACTAGCAAGTTAAGACTTCAAAGAACACTAAATAGAGTATAACGGTCCATTTTGATGCCTTAGGAATGCTCAATTCTATGCATAGACAAGTTTTTCACGTTTCGTGCAATTTTGAACTTAACTTGGTCTATTGGCTTCTTTACCTAACGAAACGATGTCCAAAAGCTAAACTAGCAAGTTAAGACTTCAAAGAACACTAAATAGAGTATAACGGTCCATTTTGATGCCTTAGGAATGCTCAATTCTATGCATAGACAAGTTTTTCACGTTTCGTGCAATTTTGAACTTAACTTGGTCTATTGGCTTCTTTACCTAACGAAACGATGTCCAAAAGCTAAACTAGCAAGTTAAGACTTCAAAGAACACTAAATAGAGTATAACGGTCCATTTTGATGCCTTAGGAATGCTCAATTCTATGCATAGACAAGTTTTTCACGTTTCGTGCAATTTTGAACTTAACTTGGTCTATTGGCTTCTTTACCTAACGAAACGATGTCCAAAAGCTAAACTAGCAAGTTAAGACTTCAAAGAACACTAAATAGAGTATAACGGTCCATTTTGATGCCTTAGGAATGCTCAATTCTATGCATAGACAAGTTTTTCACGTTTCGTGCAATTTTGAACTTAACTTGGTCTATTGGCTTCTTTACCTAACGAAACGATGTCCAAAAGCTAAACTAGCAAGTTAAGACTTCAAAGAACACTAAATAGAGTATAACGGTCCATTTTGATGCCTTAGGAATGCTCAATTCTATGCATAGACAAGTTTTTCACGTTTCGTGCAATTTTGAACTTAACTTGGTCTATTGGCTTCTTTACCTAACAAAACGATGTCCAAAAGCTAAACTAGCAAGTTAAGACTTCAAAGAACACTAAATAGAGTATAACGGTCCATTTTGATGCCTTAGGAATGCTCAATTCTATGCATAGACAAGTTTTTCACGTTTCGTGCAATTTTGAACTTAACTTGGTCTATTGGCTTCTTTACATAACGAAACGATGTCCAAAAGCTAAACTAGCAAGTTAAGACTTCAAAGAACACTAAATAGAGTATAACGGTCCATTTTGATGCCTTAGGAATGCTCAATTCTATGCATAGACAAGTTTTTCACGTTTCGTGCAATTTTGAACTTAACTTGGTCTATTGGCTTCTTTACCTAACGAAACGATGTCCAAAAGCTAAACTAGCAAGTTAAGACTTCAAAGAACACTAAATAGAGTATAACGGTCCATTTTGATGCCTTAGGAATGCTCAATTCTATGCATAGACAAGTTTTTCACGTTTCGTGCAATTTTGAACTTAACTTGGTCTATTGGCTTCTTTACCTAACGAAACGATGTCCAAAAGCTAAACTAGCAAGTTAAGACTTCAAAGAACACTAAATAGAGTATAACGGTCCATTTTGATGCCTTAGGAATGCTCAATTCTATGCATAGACAAGTTTTTCACGTTTCGTGCAATTTTGAACTTAACTTGGTCTATTGGCTTCTTTACCTAACGAAACGATGTCCAAAAGCTAAACTAGCAAGTTAAGACTTCAAAGAACACTAAATAGAGTATAACGGTCCATTTTGATGCCTTAGGAATGCTCAATTCTATGCATAGACAAGTTTTTCACGTTTCGTGCAATTTTGAACTTAACTTGGTCTATTGGCTTCTTTACCTAACGAAACGATGTCCAAAAGCTAAACTAGCAAGTTAAGACTTCAAAGAACACTAAATAGAGTATAACGGTCCATTTTGATGCCTTAGGAATGCTCAATTCTATGCATAGACAAGTTTTTCACGTTTCGTGCAATTTTGAACTTAACTTGGTCTATTGGCTTCTTTACCTAACGAAACGATGTCCAAAAGCTAAACTAGCAAGTTAAGACTTCAAAGAACACTAAATAGAGTATAACGGTCCATTTTGATGCCTTAGGAATGCTCAATTCTATGCATAGACAAGTTTTTCACGTTTCGTGCAATTTTGAACTTAACTTGGTCTATTGGCTTCTTTACCTAACGAAACGATGTCCAAAAGCTAAACTAGCAAGTTAAGACTTCAAAGAACACTAAATAGAGTATAACGGTCCATTTTGATGCCTTAGGAATGCTCAATTCTATGCATAGACAAGTTTTTCACGTTTCGTGCAATTTTGAACTTAACTTGGTCTATTGGCTTCTTTACCTAACGAAACGATGTCCAAAAGCTAAACTAGCAAGTTAAGACTTCAAAGAACACTAAATAGAGTATAACGGTCCATTTTGATGCCTTAGGAATGCTCAATTCTATGCATAGACAAGTTTTTCACGTTTCGTGCAATTTTGAACTTAACTTGGTCTATTGGCTTCTTTACCTAACGAAACGATGTCCAAAAGCTAAACTAGCAAGTTAAGACTTCAAAGAACACTAAATAGAGTATAACGGTCCATTTTGATGCCTTAGGAATGCTCAATTCTATGCATAGACAAGTTTTTCACGTTTCGTGCAATTTTGAACTTAACTTGGTCTATTGGCTTCTTTACCTAACGAAACGATGTCCAAAAGCTAAACTAGCAAGTTAAGACTTCAAAGAACACTAAATAGAGTATAACGGTCCATTTTGATGCCTTAGGAATGCTCAATTCTATGCATAGACAAGTTTTTCACGTTTCGTGCAATTTTGAACTTAACTTGGTCTATTGGCTTCTTTACCTAACGAAACGATGTCCAAAAGCTAAACTAGCAAGTTAAGACTTCAAAGAACACTAAATAGAGTATAACGGTCCATTTTGATGCCTTAGGAATGCTCAATTCTATGCATAGACAAGTTTTTCACGTTTCGTGCAATTTTGAACTTAACTTGGTCTATTGGCTTCTTTACCTAACGAAACGATGTCCAAAAGCTAAACTAGCAAGTTAAGACTTCAAAGAACACTAAATAGAGTATAACGGTCCATTTTGATGCCTTAGGAATGCTCAATTCTATGCATAGACAAGTTTTTCACGTTTCGTGCAATTTTGAACTTAACTTGGTCTATTGGCTTCTTTACCTAACGAAACGATGTCCAAAAGCTAAACTAGCAAGTTAAGACTTCAAAGAACACTAAATAGAGTATAACGGTCCATTTTGATGCCTTAGGAATGCTCAATTCTATGCATAGACAAGTTTTTCACGTTTCGTGCAATTTTGAACTTAACTTGGTCTATTGGCTTCTTTACCTAACGAAACGATGTCCAAAAGCTAAACTAGCAAGTTAAGACTTCAAAGAACACTAAATAGAGTATAACGGTCCATTTTGATGCCTTAGGAATGCTCAATTCTATGCATAGACAAGTTTTTCACGTTTCGTGCAATTTTGAACTTAACTTGGTCTATTGGCTTCTTTACCTAACGAAACGATGTCCAAAAGCTAAACTAGCAAGTTAAGACTTCAAAGAACACTAAATAGAGTATAACGGTCCATTTTGATGCCTTAGGAATGCTCAATTCTATGCATAGACAAGTTTTTCACGTTTCGTGCAATTTTGAACTTAACTTGGTCTATTGGCTTCTTTACCTAACAAAACGATGTCCAAAAGCTAAACTAGCAAGTTAAGACTTCAAAGAACACTAAATAGAGTATAACGGTCCATTTTGATGCCTTAGGAATGCTCAATTCTATGCATAGACAAGTTTTTCACGTTTCGTGCAATTTTGAACTTAACTTGGTCTATTGGCTTCTTTACCTAACAAAACGATGTCCAAAAGCTAAACTAGCAGGTTAAGACTTCAAAGAACACTAAATAGAGTATAACGGTCCATTTTGATGCATAGACAAGTTTTTCACGTTTCGTGCAATTTTGAACTTCACTTGATCTATTGGCCTCTTTACCTAACGAAACGATTTTCAAAAGCAAAACTAGCAAGTTAAGACTTCAAAGAACACTAAATAGAGTATAACGGTCCATTTTGATGCCTTAGGAATGCTCAATTCTATGCATAGACAAGTTTTTCACGTTTCGTGCAATTTTGAACTTAACTTGGTCTATTGGCTTCTTTACCTAACGAAACAATGTCCAAAAGCTAAACTAGCAAGTTAAGACTTCAAAGAACACTAAATAGAGTATAACGGTCCATTTTGATGCCTTAGGAATGCTCAATTCTATGCATAGACAAGTTTTTCACGTTTCGTGCAATTTTGAACTTAACTTGGTCTATTGGCTTCTTTACCTAACAAAACGATGTCCAAAAGCTAAACTAGCAAGTTAAGACTTCAAAGAACACTAAATAGAGTATAACGGTCCATTTTGATGCCTTAGGAATGCTCAATTCTATGCATAGACAAGTTTTTCACGTTTCGTGCAATTTTGAACTTAACTTGGTCTATTGGCTTCTTTACCTAACGAAACGATGTCCAAAAGCTAAACTAGCAAGTTAAGACTTCAAAGAACACTAAATAGAGTATAACGGTCCATTTTGATGCCTTAGGAATGCTCAATTCTATGCATAGACAAGTTTTTCACGTTTCGTGCAATTTTGAACTTAACTTGGTCTATTGGCTTCTTTACCTAACAAAACGATGTCCAAAAGCTAAACTAGCAAGTTAAGACTTCAAAGAACACTAAATAGAGTATAACGGTCCATTTTGATGCCTTAGGAATGCTCAATTCTATGCATAGACAAGTTTTTCACGTTTCGTGCAATTTTGAACTTAACTTGGTCTATTGGCTTCTTTACATAACGAAACGATGTCCAAAAGCTAAACTAGCAAGTTAAGACTTCAAAGAACACTAAATAGAGTATAACGGTCCATTTTGATGCCTTAGGAATGCTCAATTCTATGCATAGACAAGTTTTTCACGTTTCGTGCAATTTTGAACTTAACTTGGTCTATTGGCTTCTTTACCTAACGAAACGATGTCCAAAAGCTAAACTAGCAAGTTAAGACTTCAAAGAACACTAAATAGAGTATAACGGTCCATTTTGATGCCTTAGGAATGCTCAATTCTATGCATAGACAAGTTTTTCACGTTTCGTGCAATTTTGAACTTAACTTGGTCTATTGGCTTCTTTACCTAACAAAACGATGTCCAAAAGCTAAACTAGCAAGTTAAGACTTCAAAGAACACTAAATAGAGTATAACGGTCCATTTTGATGCCTTAGGAATGCTCAATTCTATGCATAGACAAGTTTTTCACGTTTCGTGCAATTTTGAACTTAACTTGGTCTATTGGCTTCTTTACATAACGAAACGATGTCCAAAAGCTAAACTAGCAAGTTAAGACTTCAAAGAACACTAAATAGAGTATAACGGTCCATTTTGATGCCTTAGGAATGCTCAATTCTATGCATAGACAAGTTTTTCACGTTTCGTGCAATTTTGAACTTAACTTGGTCTATTGTCTTCTTTACCTAACCAAACGATGTCCAAAAGCTAAACTAGCAAGTTAAGACTTCAAAGAACACTAAATAGAGTATAACGGTCCATTTTGATGCCTTAGGAATTCTCAATTCTATGCATAGACAAGTTTTTCACGTTTCGTGCAATTTTGAACTTAACTTGGTCTATTGGCTTCTTTACCTAACGAAACGATGTCAAAAAGATAAACTAGCAAGTTAAGACTTCAAAGAACACTAAATAGAGTATAACGGTCCATTTTGATGCCTTAGGAATGCTCAATTCTATGCATAGACAAGTTTTTCACGTTTCGTGCAATTTTGAACTTAACTTGGTCTATTGGCTTCTTTACCTAACAAAACGATGTCCAAAAGCTAAACTAGCAAGTTAAGACTTCAAAGAACACTAAATAGAGTATAACGGTCCATTTTGATGCCTTAGGAATGCTCAATTCTATGCATAGACAAGTTTTTCACGTTTCGTGCAATTTTGAACTTAACTTGGTCTATTGGCTTCTTTACCTAACGAAACGATGTCAAAAAGATAAACTAGCAAGTTAGGGTGAATTGTGTCCTTAGTCAAATTTAGACTAGGTCACTCCTTTTTCGGTTTCAATGAATTCTATCAAATTTCACCCTAAGCGGAAGCTAAATACCAAATTAAGTTCTAGTGTATATGTATATGAGTCAAGGAGAACAATCAATTTAAACAAACTTGAATCTAGCAACCTAAATATCCAATTTCAAGTATGTATGATATGAGAATGCAATGCTAATTGAAATTGCTGGAAAGTAAAAGAGGCAAGAGATTTATAGTGGTTCGGCTTAACCCAAGCCTACTCCACTCCCCAAGTCCCACTTGGGAATTTCAAACACTCCAATATGGCTTGTTCAACCGAGTCAAGCGGAACTCTTACAACCGATGTTTTTGTAGCTCAAACACCAAACTCTACACACCGTGTGGTTTGTAGCTCACCACACCAAACTCTACACACCGTGTGGTTTGTAGCTCACCACACTAACTTAATCAATAATACACCTCGGTCTCACCGAGAACACAAATCAACAAGTTGAATTCTCAAATAGGCTCTTTATGGCAGCCGGGGTAGAGAAGTAGTTTAAGCTCAAGGTATGGCTCTTTGAGTAGCTAGATATGGAAGTGTTTAGGGTCAAATGTGGCTCTTTATGTTCTGGAAATCAGATTGTGCAATCAAGAAAATGGCTCTTGAGGAAATGATAAGAATCTGGTAAGAAAGGCTCAAGAGTAACAATAAAGCTTTACTTGGCTAGTGTATATGATCTCTCTTCTAAATCAAGTATGTAATCAAGAAATGAATGAGTGAAAGAATGAAAGCTTAGAAGATGAAGAACACTTAAGAGAGAAAGAGTAATTTTCGGCCAAGTATATGCACCATAGACAAAGAGTTAGTTTTTATAGAAAATTGTGGAGTGTAAGCTCATGAAATGAGGGCCATTGGATTGATATGAAAGATATGGACCCTTGGATCATTAGAGACGTTAGAAGGCTTAGAGAAGTGTGAAAATGTTTACAACAAGTCTCTTTTGATAGGAAGAAATAATGGCTTTTGGATGGATATAGACTTTGGAGGCATCTTGGAAGATACAACAATTGACTTGAGAAAAGTTTGTCTTTTAGGTGGAGTAAATCATGGCTTTTGGATGGATATAGACTTTAGAGGCCACCTTGAAAGATACAACAATTGACTTGAGAAAAGTTTGTCTCTTAGGTGGAATAAATGATGGTCTTTGGATCAAATGAAGATTCAATTTTGGCCATAGGATGTAAAGTAGGAGAGATAAGAATAAAGCTTGAATCTTTGGCCATTGGATTAAAATGTGATTTTGATGTAGAGAGAATATGATCCATTGGATGTGGAGTGTCTTGGTGGGAAATAGAAATGGTTTTGAAATAAAGCTTCCCACACATGTGAAGAGAAAAACTTGTCATAAGACTTGTTGTACCTCTTGTCTCCTCCTTTCAAATTAACTTTTCCTTCTCTTCTCTTTTTGGCTCCAAGTCTTCTAGTTAAGATGTAACTATGGTTTATTGGCTTCTTTACCTAACGAAACGATGTCCAAAAGCTAAACTAGCAAGTTAAGACTTCAAAGAACACTAAATAGAGTATAACGGTCCATTTTGATGCCTTAGGAATGCTCAATTCTATGCATAGACAAGTTTTTCACGTTTCGTGCAATTTTGAACTTAACTTGGTCTATTGGCTTCTTTACATAACGAAACGATGTCCAAAAGCTAAACTAGCAAGTTAAGACTTCAAAGAACACTAAATAGAGTATAACGGTCCATTTTGATGCCTTAGGAATGCTCAATTCTATGCATAGACAAGTTTTTCACGTTTCGTGCAATTTTGAACTTAACTTGGTCTATTGGCTTCTTTACCTAACGAAACGATGACCAAAAGATGTAAAGCTAAACTAGCAAGTTAAGACTTCAAAGAACACTAAATAGAGTATAACGGTTCATTTTGATGCCTTAGGAATGCTCAATTCTATGCATAGACAAGTTTTTCACGTTTCGTGCAATTTTGAACTTAACTTTGTGTATTGGCTTCTTTACATAACAAAACGATGTCCAAAAGCTAAACTAGCAAGTTAAGACTTCAAAGAACACTAAATAGAGTATAACGGTCCATTTTGATGCCTTAGGAATGCTCAATTCTATGCATAGACAAGTTTTTCACGTTTCGTGCAATTTTGAACTTAACTTGGTCTATTGGCTTCTTTACATAACGACACGATGTCCAAAAGCTAAACTAGCAAGTTAAGACTTCAAAGAACACTAAATAGAGTATAACGGTCCATTTTGATGCCTTAGGAATGCTCAATTCTATGCATAGACAAGTTTTTCACGTTTCGTGCAATTTTGAACTTAACTTGGTCTATTGGCTTCTTTACCTAACGAAACGATGTCCAAAAGCTAAACTAGCAAGTTAAGACTTCAAAGAACACTAAATAGAGTATAACGGTCCATTTTGATGCCTTAGGAATGCTCAATTCTATGCATAGACAAGTTTTTCACGTTTCGTGCAATTTTGAACTTAACTTGGTCTATTGGCTTCTTTACATAACGAAACGATGTCCAAAAGCTAAACTAGCAAGTTAAGACTTCAAAGAACACTAAATAGAGTATAACGGTCCATTTTGATGCCTTAGGAATGCTCAATTCTATGCATAGACAAGTTTTTCACGTTTCGTGCAATTTTGAACTTAACTTGGTCTATTGGCTTCTTTACATAACGAAACGATGTCCAAAAGCTAAACTAGCAAGTTAAGACTTCAAAGAACACTAAATAGAGTATAACGGTCCATTTTGATGCCTTAGGAATGCTCAATTCTATGCATAGACAAGTTTTTCACGTTTCGTGCAATTTTGAACTTAACTTGGTCTATTGGCTTCTTTACCTAACCAAACGATGTCCAAAAGCTAAACTAGCAAGTTAAGACTTCAAAGAACACTAAATAGAGTATAACGGTCCATTTTGATGCCTTAGGAATGCTCAATTCTATGCATAGACAAGTTTTTCACGTTTCGTGCAATTTTGAACTTAACTTGGTCTATTGGCTTCTTTACCTAACGAAACGATGTCCAAAAGCTAAACTAGCAAGTTAAGACTTCAAAGAACACTAAATAGAGTATAACGGTCCATTTTGATGCCTTAGGAATGCTCAATTCTATGCATAGACAAGTTTTTCACGTTTCGTGCAATTTTGAACTTAACTTGGTCTATTGGCTTCTTTACCTAACGAAACGATGTCCAAAAGCTAAACTAGCAAGTTAAGACTTCAAAGAACACTAAATAGAGTATAACGGTCCATTTTGATGCCTTAGGAATGCTCAATTCTATGCATAGACAAGTTTTTCACGTTTCGTGCAATTTTGAACTTAACTTGGTCTATTGGCTTCTTTACCTAACGAAACGATGTCCAAAAGCTAAACTAGCAAGTTAAGACTTCAAAGAACACTAAATAGAGTATAACGGTCCATTTTGATGCCTTAGGAATGCTCAATTCTATGCATAGACAAGTTTTTCACGTTTCGTGCAATTTTGAACTTAACTTGGTCTATTGGCTTCTTTACATAACGAAACGATGTCCAAAAGCTAAACTAGCAAGTTAAGACTTCAAAGAACACTAAATAGAGTATAACGGTCCATTTTGATGCCTTAGGAATGCTCAATTCTATGCATAGACAAGTTTTTCACGTTTCGTGCAATTTTGAACTTAACTTGGTCTATTGGCTTCTTTACCTAACGAAACGATGTCCAAAAGCTAAACTAGCAAGTTAAGACTTCAAAGAACACTAAATAGAGTATAACGGTCCATTTTGATGCCTTAGGAATGCTCAATTCTATGCATAGACAAGTTTTTCACGTTTCGTGCAATTTTGAACTTAACTTGGTCTATTGGCTTCTTTACCTAACGAAACGATGTCCAAAAGCTAAACTAGCAAGTTAAGACTTCAAAGAACACTAAATAGAGTATAACGGTCCATTTTGATGCCTTAGGAATGCTCAATTCTATGCATAGACAAGTTTTTCACGTTTCGTGCAATTTTGAACTTAACTTGGTCTATTGGCTTCTTTACCTAACGAAACGATGTCCAAAAGCTAAACTAGCAAGTTAAGACTTCAAAGAACACTAAATAGAGTATAACGGTCCATTTTGATGCCTTAGGAATGCTCAATTCTATGCATAGACAAGTTTTTCACGTTTCGTGCAATTTTGAACTTAACTTGGTCTATTGGCTTCTTTACCTAACGAAACGATGTCCAAAAGCTAAACTAGCAAGTTAAGACTTCAAAGAACACTAAATAGAGTATAACGGTCCATTTTGATGCCTTAGGAATGCTCAATTCTATGCATAGACAAGTTTTTCACGTTTCGTGCAATTTTGAACTTAACTTGGTCTATTGGCTTCTTTACCTAACGAAACGATGTCCAAAAGCTAAACTAGCAAGTTAAGACTTCAAAGAACACTAAATAGAGTATAACGGTCCATTTTGATGCCTTAGGAATGCTCAATTCTATGCATAGACAAGTTTTTCACGTTTCGTGCAATTTTGAACTTAACTTGGTCTATTGGCTTCTTTACCTAACGAAACGATGTCCAAAAGCTAAACTAGCAAGTTAAGACTTCAAAGAACACTAAATAGAGTATAACGGTCCATTTTGATGCCTTAGGAATGCTCAATTCTATGCATAGACAAGTTTTTCACGTTTCGTGCAATTTTGAACTTAACTTGGTCTATTGGCTTCTTTACCTAACGAAACGATGTCCAAAAGCTAAACTAGCAAGTTAAGACTTCAAAGAACACTAAATAGAGTATAACGGTCCATTTTGATGCCTTAGGAATGCTCAATTCTATGCATAGACAAGTTTTTCACGTTTCGTGCAATTTTGAACTTAACTTGGTCTATTGGCTTCTTTACCTAACGAAACGATGTCCAAAAGCTAAACTAGCAAGTTAAGACTTCAAAGAACACTAAATAGAGTATAACGGTCCATTTTGATGCCTTAGGAATGCTCAATTCTATGCATAGACAAGTTTTTCACGTTTCGTGCAATTTTGAACTTAACTTGGTCTATTGGCTTCTTTACCTAACGAAACGATGTCCAAAAGCTAAACTAGCAAGTTAAGACTTCAAAGAACACTAAATAGAGTATAACGGTCCATTTTGATGCCTTAGGAATGCTCAATTCTATGCATAGACAAGTTTTTCACGTTTCGTGCAATTTTGAACTTAACTTGGTCTATTGGCTTCTTTACCTAACGAAACGATGTCCAAAAGCTAAACTAGCAAGTTAAGACTTCAAAGAACACTAAATAGAGTATAACGGTCCATTTTGATGCCTTAGGAATGCTCAATTCTATGCATAGACAAGTTTTTCACGTTTCGTGCAATTTTGAACTTAACTTGGTCTATTGGCTTCTTTACCTAACGAAACGATGTCCAAAAGCTAAACTAGCAAGTTAAGACTTCAAAGAACACTAAATAGAGTATAACGGTCCATTTTGATGCCTTAGGAATGCTCAATTCTATGCATAGACAAGTTTTTCACGTTTCGTGCAATTTTGAACTTAACTTGGTCTATTGGCTTCTTTACCTAACGAAACGATGTCCAAAAGCTAAACTAGCAAGTTAAGACTTCAAAGAACACTAAATAGAGTATAACGGTCCATTTTGATGCCTTAGGAATGCTCAATTCTATGCATAGACAAGTTTTTCACGTTTCGTGCAATTTTGAACTTAACTTGGTCTATTGGCTTCTTTACCTAACGAAACGATGTCCAAAAGCTAAACTAGCAAGTTAAGACTTCAAAGAACACTAAATAGAGTATAACGGTCCATTTTGATGCCTTAGGAATGCTCAATTCTATGCATAGACAAGTTTTTCACGTTTCGTGCAATTTTGAACTTAACTTGGTCTATTGGCTTCTTTACCTAACGAAACGATGTCCAAAAGCTAAACTAGCAAGTTAAGACTTCAAAGAACACTAAATAGAGTATAACGGTCCATTTTGATGCCTTAGGAATGCTCAATTCTATGCATAGACAAGTTTTTCACGTTTCGTGCAATTTTGAACTTAACTTGGTCTATTGGCTTCTTTACCTAACGAAACGATGTCCAAAAGCTAAACTAGCAAGTTAAGACTTCAAAGAACACTAAATAGAGTATAACGGTCCATTTTGATGCCTTAGGAATGCTCAATTCTATGCATAGACAAGTTTTTCACGTTTCGTGCAATTTTGAACTTAACTTGGTCTATTGGCTTCTTTACCTAACGAAACGATGTCCAAAAGCTAAACTAGCAAGTTAAGACTTCAAAGAACACTAAATAGAGTATAACGGTCCATTTTGATGCCTTAGGAATGCTCAATTCTATGCATAGACAAGTTTTTCACGTTTCGTGCAATTTTGAACTTAACTTGGTCTATTGGCTTCTTTACCTAACGAAACGATGTCCAAAAGCTAAACTAGCAAGTTAAGACTTCAAAGAACACTAAATAGAGTATAACGGTCCATTTTGATGCCTTAGGAATGCTCAATTCTATGCATAGACAAGTTTTTCACGTTTCGTGCAATTTTGAACTTAACTTGGTCTATTGGCTTCTTTACCTAACGAAACGATGTCCAAAAGCTAAACTAGCAAGTTAAGACTTCAAAGAACACTAAATAGAGTATAACGGTCCATTTTGATGCCTTAGGAATGCTCAATTCTATGCATAGACAAGTTTTTCACGTTTCGTGCAATTTTGAACTTAACTTGGTCTATTGGCTTCTTTACCTAACGAAACGATGTCCAAAAGCTAAACTAGCAAGTTAAGACTTCAAAGAACACTAAATAGAGTATAACGGTCCATTTTGATGCCTTAGGAATGCTCAATTCTATGCATAGACAAGTTTTTCACGTTTCGTGCAATTTTGAACTTAACTTGGTCTATTGGCTTCTTTACCTAACGAAACGATGTCCAAAAGCTAAACTAGCAAGTTAAGACTTCAAAGAACACTAAATAGAGTATAACGGTCCATTTTGATGCCTTAGGAATGCTCAATTCTATGCATAGACAAGTTTTTCACGTTTCGTGCAATTTTGAACTTAACTTGGTCTATTGGCTTCTTTACATAACGAAACGATGTCCAAAAGCTAAACTAGCAAGTTAAGACTTCAAAGAACACTAAATAGAGTATAACGGTCCATTTTGATGCCTTAGGAATGCTCAATTCTATGCATAGACAAGTTTTTCACGTTTCGTGCAATTTTGAACTTAACTTGGTCTATTGGCTTCTTTACCTAACCAAACGATGTCCAAAAGCTAAACTAGCAAGTTAAGACTTCAAAGAACACTAAATAGAGTATAACGGTCCATTTTGATGCCTTAGGAATGCTCAATTCTATGCATAGACAAGTTTTTCACGTTTCGTGCAATTTTGAACTTAACTTGGTCTATTGGCTTCTTTACCTAACGAAACGATGTCCAAAAGCTAAACTAGCAAGTTAAGACTTCAAAGAACACTAAATAGAGTATAACGGTCCATTTTGATGCCTTAGGAATGCTCAATTCTATGCATAGACAAGTTTTTCACGTTTCGTGCAATTTTGAACTTAACTTGGTCTATTGGCTTCTTTACCTAACGAAACGATGTCCAAAAGCTAAACTAGCAAGTTAAGACTTCAAAGAACACTAAATAGAGTATAACGGTCCATTTTGATGCCTTAGGAATGCTCAATTCTATGCATAGACAAGTTTTTCACGTTTCGTGCAATTTTGAACTTAACTTGGTCTATTGGCTTCTTTACCTAACGAAACGATGTCCAAAAGCTAAACTAGCAAGTTAAGACTTCAAAGAACACTAAATAGAGTATAACGGTCCATTTTGATGCCTTAGGAATGCTCAATTCTATGCATAGACAAGTTTTTCACGTTTCGTGCAATTTTGAACTTAACTTGGTCTATTGGCTTCTTTACCTAACGAAACGATGTCCAAAAGCTAAACTAGCAAGTTAAGACTTCAAAGAACACTAAATAGAGTATAACGGTCCATTTTGATGCCTTAGGAATGCTCAATTCTATGCATAGACAAGTTTTTCACGTTTCGTGCAATTTTGAACTTAACTTGGTCTATTGGCTTCTTTACCTAACGAAACGATGTCCAAAAGCTAAACTAGCAAGTTAAGACTTCAAAGAACACTAAATAGAGTATAACGGTCCATTTTGATGCCTTAGGAATGCTCAATTCTATGCATAGACAAGTTTTTCACGTTTCGTGCAATTTTGAACTTAACTTGGTCTATTGGCTTCTTTACCTAACGAAACGATGTCCAAAAGCTAAACTAGCAAGTTAAGACTTCAAAGAACACTAAATAGAGTATAACGGTCCATTTTGATGCCTTAGGAATGCTCAATTCTATGCATAGACAAGTTTTTCACGTTTCGTGCAATTTTGAACTTAACTTGGTCTATTGGCTTCTTTACCTAACGAAACGATGTCCAAAAGCTAAACTAGCAAGTTAAGACTTCAAAGAACACTAAATAGAGTATAACGGTCCATTTTGATGCCTTAGGAATGCTCAATTCTATGCATAGACAAGTTTTTCACGTTTCGTGCAATTTTGAACTTAACTTGGTCTATTGGCTTCTTTACCTAACGAAACGATGTCCAAAAGCTAAACTAGCAAGTTAAGACTTCAAAGAACACTAAATAGAGTATAACGGTCCATTTTGATGCCTTAGGAATGCTCAATTCTATGCATAGACAAGTTTTTCACGTTTCGTGCAATTTTGAACTTAACTTGGTCTATTGGCTTCTTTACCTAACGAAACGATGTCCAAAAGCTAAACTAGCAAGTTAAGACTTCAAAGAACACTAAATAGAGTATAACGGTCCATTTTGATGCCTTAGGAATGCTCAATTCTATGCATAGACAAGTTTTTCACGTTTCGTGCAATTTTGAACTTAACTTGGTCTATTGGCTTCTTTACCTAACGAAACGATGTCCAAAAGCTAAACTAGCAAGTTAAGACTTCAAAGAACACTAAATAGAGTATAACGGTCCATTTTGATGCCTTAGGAATGCTCAATTCTATGCATAGACAAGTTTTTCACGTTTCGTGCAATTTTGAACTTAACTTGGTCTATTGGCTTCTTTACCTAACGAAACGATGTCCAAAAGCTAAACTAGCAAGTTAAGACTTCAAAGAACACTAAATAGAGTATAACGGTCCATTTTGATGCCTTAGGAATGCTCAATTCTATGCATAGACAAGTTTTTCACGTTTCGTGCAATTTTGAACTTAACTTGGTCTATTGGCTTCTTTACCTAACGAAACGATGTCCAAAAGCTAAACTAGCAAGTTAAGACTTCAAAGAACACTAAATAGAGTATAACGGTCCATTTTGATGCCTTAGGAATGCTCAATTCTATGCATAGACAAGTTTTTCACGTTTCGTGCAATTTTGAACTTAACTTGGTCTATTGGCTTCTTTACCTAACGAAACGATGTCCAAAAGCTAAACTAGCAAGTTAAGACTTCAAAGAACACTAAATAGAGTATAACGGTCCATTTTGATGCCTTAGGAATGCTCAATTCTATGCATAGACAAGTTTTTCACGTTTCGTGCAATTTTGAACTTAACTTGGTCTATTGGCTTCTTTACCTAACGAAACGATGTCCAAAAGCTAAACTAGCAAGTTAAGACTTCAAAGAACACTAAATAGAGTATAACGGTCCATTTTGATGCCTTAGGAATGCTCAATTCTATGCATAGACAAGTTTTTCACGTTTCGTGCAATTTTGAACTTAACTTGGTCTATTGGCTTCTTTACCTAACGAAACGATGTCCAAAAGCTAAACTAGCAAGTTAAGACTTCAAAGAACACTAAATAGAGTATAACGGTCCATTTTGATGCCTTAGGAATGCTCAATTCTATGCATAGACAAGTTTTTCACGTTTCGTGCAATTTTGAACTTAACTTGGTCTATTGGCTTCTTTACCTAACGAAACGATGTCCAAAAGCTAAACTAGCAAGTTAAGACTTCAAAGAACACTAAATAGAGTATAACGGTCCATTTTGATGCCTTAGGAATGCTCAATTCTATGCATAGACAAGTTTTTCACGTTTCGTGCAATTTTGAACTTAACTTGGTCTATTGGCTTCTTTACCTAACGAAACGATGTCCAAAAGCTAAACTAGCAAGTTAAGACTTCAAAGAACACTAAATAGAGTATAACGGTCCATTTTGATGCCTTAGGAATGCTCAATTCTATGCATAGACAAGTTTTTCACGTTTCGTGCAATTTTGAACTTAACTTGGTCTATTGGCTTCTTTACCTAACGAAACGATGTCCAAAAGCTAAACTAGCAAGTTAAGACTTCAAAGAACACTAAATAGAGTATAACGGTCCATTTTGATGCCTTAGGAATGCTCAATTCTATGCATAGACAAGTTTTTCACGTTTCGTGCAATTTTGAACTTAACTTGGTCTATTGGCTTCTTTACCTAACGAAACGATGTCCAAAAGCTAAACTAGCAAGTTAAGACTTCAAAGAACACTAAATAGAGTATAACGGTCCATTTTGATGCCTTAGGAATGCTCAATTCTATGCATAGACAAGTTTTTCACGTTTCGTGCAATTTTGAACTTAACTTGGTCTATTGGCTTCTTTACCTAACGAAACGATGTCCAAAAGCTAAACTAGCAAGTTAAGACTTCAAAGAACACTAAATAGAGTATAACGGTCCATTTTGATGCCTTAGGAATGCTCAATTCTATGCATAGACAAGTTTTTCACGTTTCGTGCAATTTTGAACTTAACTTGGTCTATTGGCTTCTTTACCTAACGAAACGATGTCCAAAAGCTAAACTAGCAAGTTAAGACTTCAAAGAACACTAAATAGAGTATAACGGTCCATTTTGATGCCTTAGGAATGCTCAATTCTATGCATAGACAAGTTTTTCACGTTTCGTGCAATTTTGAACTTAACTTGGTCTATTGGCTTCTTTACCTAACGAAACGATGTCCAAAAGCTAAACTAGCAAGTTAAGACTTCAAAGAACACTAAATAGAGTATAACGGTCCATTTTGATGCCTTAGGAATGCTCAATTCTATGCATAGACAAGTTTTTCACGTTTCGTGCAATTTTGAACTTAACTTGGTCTATTGGCTTCTTTACCTAACGAAACGATGTCCAAAAGCTAAACTAGCAAGTTAAGACTTCAAAGAACACTAAATAGAGTATAACGGTCCATTTTGATGCCTTAGGAATGCTCAATTCTATGCATAGACAAGTTTTTCACGTTTCGTGCAATTTTGAACTTAACTTGGTCTATTGGCTTCTTTACCTAACGAAACGATGTCCAAAAGCTAAACTAGCAAGTTAAGACTTCAAAGAACACTAAATAGAGTATAACGGTCCATTTTGATGCCTTAGGAATGCTCAATTCTATGCATAGACAAGTTTTTCACGTTTCGTGCAATTTTGAACTTAACTTGGTCTATTGGCTTCTTTACCTAACGAAACGATGTCCAAAAGCTAAACTAGCAAGTTAAGACTTCAAAGAACACTAAATAGAGTATAACGGTCCATTTTGATGCCTTAGGAATGCTCAATTCTATGCATAGACAAGTTTTTCACGTTTCGTGCAATTTTGAACTTAACTTGGTCTATTGGCTTCTTTACCTAACGAAACGATGTCCAAAAGCTAAACTAGCAAGTTAAGACTTCAAAGAACACTAAATAGAGTATAACGGTCCATTTTGATGCCTTAGGAATGCTCAATTCTATGCATAGACAAGTTTTTCACGTTTCGTGCAATTTTGAACTTAACTTGGTCTATTGGCTTCTTTACCTAACGAAACGATGTCCAAAAGCTAAACTAGCAAGTTAAGACTTCAAAGAACACTAAATAGAGTATAACGGTCCATTTTGATGCCTTAGGAATGCTCAATTCTATGCATAGACAAGTTTTTCACGTTTCGTGCAATTTTGAACTTAACTTGGTCTATTGGCTTCTTTACCTAACGAAACGATGTCCAAAAGCTAAACTAGCAAGTTAAGACTTCAAAGAACACTAAATAGAGTATAACGGTCCATTTTGATGCCTTAGGAATGCTCAATTCTATGCATAGACAAGTTTTTCACGTTTCGTGCAATTTTGAACTTAACTTGGTCTATTGGCTTCTTTACCTAACGAAACGATGTCCAAAAGCTAAACTAGCAAGTTAAGACTTCAAAGAACACTAAATAGAGTATAACGGTCCATTTTGATGCCTTAGGAATGCTCAATTCTATGCATAGACAAGTTTTTCACGTTTCGTGCAATTTTGAACTTAACTTGGTCTATTGGCTTCTTTACCTAACGAAACGATGTCCAAAAGCTAAACTAGCAAGTTAAGACTTCAAAGAACACTAAATAGAGTATAACGGTCCATTTTGATGCCTTAGGAATGCTCAATTCTATGCATAGACAAGTTTTTCACGTTTCGTGCAATTTTGAACTTAACTTGGTCTATTGGCTTCTTTACCTAACGAAACGATGTCCAAAAGCTAAACTAGCAAGTTAAGACTTCAAAGAACACTAAATAGAGTATAACGGTCCATTTTGATGCCTTAGGAATGCTCAATTCTATGCATAGACAAGTTTTTCACGTTTCGTGCAATTTTGAACTTAACTTGGTCTATTGGCTTCTTTACCTAACGAAACGATGTCCAAAAGCTAAACTAGCAAGTTAAGACTTCAAAGAACACTAAATAGAGTATAACGGTCCATTTTGATGCCTTAGGAATGCTCAATTCTATGCATAGACAAGTTTTTCACGTTTCGTGCAATTTTGAACTTAACTTGGTCTATTGGCTTCTTTACCTAACGAAACGATGTCCAAAAGCTAAACTAGCAAGTTAAGACTTCAAAGAACACTAAATAGAGTATAACGGTCCATTTTGATGCCTTAGGAATGCTCAATTCTATGCATAGACAAGTTTTTCACGTTTCGTGCAATTTTGAACTTAACTTGGTCTATTGGCTTCTTTACCTAACGAAACGATGTCCAAAAGCTAAACTAGCAAGTTAAGACTTCAAAGAACACTAAATAGAGTATAACGGTCCATTTTGATGCCTTAGGAATGCTCAATTCTATGCATAGACAAGTTTTTCACGTTTCGTGCAATTTTGAACTTAACTTGGTCTATTGGCTTCTTTACCTAACGAAACGATGTCCAAAAGCTAAACTAGCAAGTTAAGACTTCAAAGAACACTAAATAGAGTATAACGGTCCATTTTGATGCCTTAGGAATGCTCAATTCTATGCATAGACAAGTTTTTCACGTTTCGTGCAATTTTGAACTTAACTTGGTCTATTGGCTTCTTTACCTAACGAAACGATGTCCAAAAGCTAAACTAGCAAGTTAAGACTTCAAAGAACACTAAATAGAGTATAACGGTCCATTTTGATGCCTTAGGAATGCTCAATTCTATGCATAGACAAGTTTTTCACGTTTCGTGCAATTTTGAACTTAACTTGGTCTATTGGCTTCTTTACCTAACGAAACGATGTCCAAAAGCTAAACTAGCAAGTTAAGACTTCAAAGAACACTAAATAGAGTATAACGGTCCATTTTGATGCCTTAGGAATGCTCAATTCTATGCATAGACAAGTTTTTCACGTTTCGTGCAATTTTGAACTTAACTTGGTCTATTGGCTTCTTTACCTAACGAAACGATGTCCAAAAGCTAAACTAGCAAGTTAAGACTTCAAAGAACACTAAATAGAGTATAACGGTCCATTTTGATGCCTTAGGAATGCTCAATTCTATGCATAGACAAGTTTTTCACGTTTCGTGCAATTTTGAACTTAACTTGGTCTATTGGCTTCTTTACCTAACGAAACGATGTCCAAAAGCTAAACTAGCAAGTTAAGACTTCAAAGAACACTAAATAGAGTATAACGGTCCATTTTGATGCCTTAGGAATGCTCAATTCTATGCATAGACAAGTTTTTCACGTTTCGTGCAATTTTGAACTTAACTTGGTCTATTGGCTTCTTTACCTAACGAAACGATGTCCAAAAGCTAAACTAGCAAGTTAAGACTTCAAAGAACACTAAATAGAGTATAACGGTCCATTTTGATGCCTTAGGAATGCTCAATTCTATGCATAGACAAGTTTTTCACGTTTCGTGCAATTTTGAACTTAACTTGGTCTATTGGCTTCTTTACCTAACGAAACGATGTCCAAAAGCTAAACTAGCAAGTTAAGACTTCAAAGAACACTAAATAGAGTATAACGGTCCATTTTGATGCCTTAGGAATGCTCAATTCTATGCATAGACAAGTTTTTCACGTTTCGTGCAATTTTGAACTTAACTTGGTCTATTGGCTTCTTTACCTAACGAAACGATGTCCAAAAGCTAAACTAGCAAGTTAAGACTTCAAAGAACACTAAATAGAGTATAACGGTCCATTTTGATGCCTTAGGAATGCTCAATTCTATGCATAGACAAGTTTTTCACGTTTCGTGCAATTTTGAACTTAACTTGGTCTATTGGCTTCTTTACCTAACGAAACGATGTCCAAAAGCTAAACTAGCAAGTTAAGACTTCAAAGAACACTAAATAGAGTATAACGGTCCATTTTGATGCCTTAGGAATGCTCAATTCTATGCATAGACAAGTTTTTCACGTTTCGTGCAATTTTGAACTTAACTTGGTCTATTGGCTTCTTTACCTAACGAAACGATGTCCAAAAGCTAAACTAGCAAGTTAAGACTTCAAAGAACACTAAATAGAGTATAACGGTCCATTTTGATGCCTTAGGAATGCTCAATTCTATGCATAGACAAGTTTTTCACGTTTCGTGCAATTTTGAACTTAACTTGGTCTATTGGCTTCTTTACCTAACGAAACGATGTCCAAAAGCTAAACTAGCAAGTTAAGACTTCAAAGAACACTAAATAGAGTATAACGGTCCATTTTGATGCCTTAGGAATGCTCAATTCTATGCATAGACAAGTTTTTCACGTTTCGTGCAATTTTGAACTTAACTTGGTCTATTGGCTTCTTTACCTAACGAAACGATGTCCAAAAGCTAAACTAGCAAGTTAAGACTTCAAAGAACACTAAATAGAGTATAACGGTCCATTTTGATGCCTTAGGAATGCTCAATTCTATGCATAGACAAGTTTTTCACGTTTCGTGCAATTTTGAACTTAACTTGGTCTATTGGCTTCTTTACCTAACGAAACGATGTCCAAAAGCTAAACTAGCAAGTTAAGACTTCAAAGAACACTAAATAGAGTATAACGGTCCATTTTGATGCCTTAGGAATGCTCAATTCTATGCATAGACAAGTTTTTCACGTTTCGTGCAATTTTGAACTTAACTTGGTCTATTGGCTTCTTTACCTAACGAAACGATGTCCAAAAGCTAAACTAGCAAGTTAAGACTTCAAAGAACACTAAATAGAGTATAACGGTCCATTTTGATGCCTTAGGAATGCTCAATTCTATGCATAGACAAGTTTTTCACGTTTCGTGCAATTTTGAACTTAACTTGGTCTATTGGCTTCTTTACCTAACGAAACGATGTCCAAAAGCTAAACTAGCAAGTTAAGACTTCAAAGAACACTAAATAGAGTATAACGGTCCATTTTGATGCCTTAGGAATGCTCAATTCTATGCATAGACAAGTTTTTCACGTTTCGTGCAATTTTGAACTTAACTTGGTCTATTGGCTTCTTTACCTAACGAAACGATGTCCAAAAGCTAAACTAGCAAGTTAAGACTTCAAAGAACACTAAATAGAGTATAACGGTCCATTTTGATGCCTTAGGAATGCTCAATTCTATGCATAGACAAGTTTTTCACGTTTCGTGCAATTTTGAACTTAACTTGGTCTATTGGCTTCTTTACCTAACGAAACGATGTCCAAAAGCTAAACTAGCAAGTTAAGACTTCAAAGAACACTAAATAGAGTATAACGGTCCATTTTGATGCCTTAGGAATGCTCAATTCTATGCATAGACAAGTTTTTCACGTTTCGTGCAATTTTGAACTTAACTTGGTCTATTGGCTTCTTTACCTAACGAAACGATGTCCAAAAGCTAAACTAGCAAGTTAAGACTTCAAAGAACACTAAATAGAGTATAACGGTCCATTTTGATGCCTTAGGAATGCTCAATTCTATGCATAGACAAGTTTTTCACGTTTCGTGCAATTTTGAACTTAACTTGGTCTATTGGCTTCTTTACCTAACGAAACGATGTCCAAAAGCTAAACTAGCAAGTTAAGACTTCAAAGAACACTAAATAGAGTATAACGGTCCATTTTGATGCCTTAGGAATGCTCAATTCTATGCATAGACAAGTTTTTCACGTTTCGTGCAATTTTGAACTTAACTTGGTCTATTGGCTTCTTTACCTAACGAAACGATGTCCAAAAGCTAAACTAGCAAGTTAAGACTTCAAAGAACACTAAATAGAGTATAACGGTCCATTTTGATGCCTTAGGAATGCTCAATTCTATGCATAGACAAGTTTTTCACGTTTCGTGCAATTTTGAACTTAACTTGGTCTATTGGCTTCTTTACCTAACGAAACGATGTCCAAAAGCTAAACTAGCAAGTTAAGACTTCAAAGAACACTAAATAGAGTATAACGGTCCATTTTGATGCCTTAGGAATGCTCAATTCTATGCATAGACAAGTTTTTCACGTTTCGTGCAATTTTGAACTTAACTTGGTCTATTGGCTTCTTTACCTAACAAAACGATGTCCAAAAGCTAAACTAGCAAGTTAAGACTTCAAAGAACACTAAATAGAGTATAACGGTCCATTTTGATGCCTTAGGAATGCTCAATTCTATGCATAGACAAGTTTTTCACGTTTCGTGCAATTTTGAACTTAACTTGGTCTATTGGCTTCTTTACCTAACGAAACGATGTCCAAAAGCTAAACTAGCAAGTTAAGACTTCAAAGAACACTAAATAGAGTATAACGGTCCATTTTGATGCCTTAGGAATGCTCAATTCTATGCATAGACAAGTTTTTCACGTTTCGTGCAATTTTGAACTTAACTTGGTCTATTGGCTTCTTTACCTAACGAAACGATGTCCAAAAGCTAAACTAGCAAGTTAAGACTTCAAAGAACACTAAATAGAGTATAACGGTCCATTTTGATGCCTTAGGAATGCTCAATTCTATGCAAAGACAAGTTTTTCACGTTTCGTGCAATTTTGAACTTAACTTGGTCTATTGGCTTCTTTACCTAACGAAACGATGTCCAAAAGCTAAACTAGCAAGTTAAGACTTCAAAGAACACTAAATAGAGTATAACGGTCCATTTTGATGCCTTAGGAATGCTCAATTCTATGCATAGACAAGTTTTTCACGTTTCGTGCAATTTTGAACTTAACTTGGTCTATTGGCTTCTTTACCTAACGAAACGATGTCCAAAAGCTAAACTAGCAAGTTAAGACTTCAAAGAACACTAAATAGAGTATAACGGTCCATTTTGATGCCTTAGGAATGCTCAATTCTATGCATAGACAAGTTTTTCACGTTTCGTGCAATTTTGAACTTAACTTGGTCTATTGGCGTCTTTACCTAACGAAACCATGCCCAAAAGCTAAACTTGCAAGTTAAGACTTCAAAGAACACTAAATAGAGTATAACGGTCCATTTTGATGCCTTAGGAATGCTCAATTCTATGCATAGACAAGTTTTTCACGTTTCGTGCAATTTTGAACTTAACTTGGTCTATTGGCTTCTTTACCTAACAAAACGATGTCCAAAAGCTAAACTAGCAAGTTAAGACTTCAAAGAACACTAAATAGAGTATAACGGTCCATTTTGATGCCTTAGGAATGCTCAATTCTATGCATAGACAAGTTTTTCACGTTTCGTGCAATTTTGAACTTAACTTGGTCTATTGGCTTCTTTACCTAACGAAACGATGTCCAAAAGCTAAACTAGCAAGTTAAGACTTCAAAGAACACTAAATAGAGTATAACGGTCCATTTTGATGCCTTAGGAATGCTCAATTCTATGCATAGACAAGTTTTTCACGTTTCGTGCAATTTTGAACTTAACTTGGTCTATTGGCTTCTTTACCTAACGAAACGATGTCCAAAAGCTAAACTAGCAAGTTAAGACTTCAAAGAACACTAAATAGAGTATAACGGTCCATTTTGATGCCTTAGGAATGCTCAATTCTATGCATAGACAAGTTTTTCACGTTTCGTGCAATTTTGAACTTAACTTGGTCTATTGGCTTCTTTACCTAACGAAACGATGTCCAAAAGCTAAACTAGCAAGTTAAGACTTCAAAGAACACTAAATAGAGTATAACGGTCCATTTTGATGCCTTAGGAATGCTCAATTCTATGCATAGACAAGTTTTTCACGTTTCGTGCAATTTTGAACTTAACTTGGTCTATTGGCTTCTTTACCTAACGAAACGATGTCCAAAAGCTAAACTAGCAAGTTAAGACTTCAAAGAACACTAAATAGAGTATAACGGTCCATTTTGATGCCTTAGGAATGCTCAATTCTATGCATAGACAAGTTTTTCACGTTTCGTGCAATTTTGAACTTAACTTGGTCTATTGGCTTCTTTACCTAACGAAACGATGTCCAAAAGCTAAACTAGCAAGTTAAGACTTCAAAGAACACTAAATAGAGTATAACGGTCCATTTTGATGCCTTAGGAATGCTCAATTCTATGCATAGACAAGTTTTTCACGTTTCGTGCAATTTTGAACTTAACTTGGTCTATTGGCTTCTTTACCTAACGAAACGATGTCCAAAAGCTAAACTAGCAAGTTAAGACTTCAAAGAACACTAAATAGAGTATAACGGTCCATTTTGATGCCTTAGGAATGCTCAATTCTATGCATAGACAAGTTTTTCACGTTTCGTGCAATTTTGAACTTAACTTGGTCTATTGGCTTCTTTACCTAACGAAACGATGTCCAAAAGCTAAACTAGCAAGTTAAGACTTCAAAGAACACTAAATAGAGTATAACGGTCCATTTTGATGCCTTAGGAATGCTCAATTCTATGCATAGACAAGTTTTTCACGTTTCGTGCAATTTTGAACTTAACTTGGTCTATTGGCTTCTTTACCTAACGAAACGATGTCCAAAAGCTAAACTAGCAAGTTAAGACTTCAAAGAACACTAAATAGAGTATAACGGTCCATTTTGATGCCTTAGGAATGCTCAATTCTATGCATAGACAAGTTTTTCACGTTTCGTGCAATTTTGAACTTAACTTGGTCTATTGGCTTCTTTACCTAACGAAACGATGTCCAAAAGCTAAACTAGCAAGTTAAGACTTCAAAGAACACTAAATAGAGTATAACGGTCCATTTTGATGCCTTAGGAATGCTCAATTCTATGCATAGACAAGTTTTTCACGTTTCGTGCAATTTTGAACTTAACTTGGTCTATTGGCTTCTTTACCTAACGAAACGATGTCCAAAAGCTAAACTAGCAAGTTAAGACTTCAAAGAACACTAAATAGAGTATAACGGTCCATTTTGATGCCTTAGGAATGCTCAATTCTATGCATAGACAAGTTTTTCACGTTTCGTGCAATTTTGAACTTAACTTGGTCTATTGGCTTCTTTACCTAACGAAACGATGTCCAAAAGCTAAACTAGCAAGTTAAGACTTCAAAGAACACTAAATAGAGTATAACGGTCCATTTTGATGCCTTAGGAATGCTCAATTCTATGCATAGACAAGTTTTTCACGTTTCGTGCAATTTTGAACTTAACTTGGTCTATTGGCTTCTTTACCTAACGAAACGATGTCCAAAAGCTAAACTAGCAAGTTAAGACTTCAAAGAACACTAAATAGAGTATAACGGTCCATTTTGATGCCTTAGGAATGCTCAATTCTATGCATAGACAAGTTTTTCACGTTTCGTGCAATTTTGAACTTAACTTGGTCTATTGGCTTCTTTACCTAACGAAACGATGTCCAAAAGCTAAACTAGCAAGTTAAGACTTCAAAGAACACTAAATAGAGTATAACGGTCCATTTTGATGCCTTAGGAATGCTCAATTCTATGCATAGACAAGTTTTTCACGTTTCGTGCAATTTTGAACTTAACTTGGTCTATTGGCTTCTTTACCTAACGAAACGATGTCCAAAAGCTAAACTAGCAAGTTAAGACTTCAAAGAACACTAAATAGAGTATAACGGTCCATTTTGATGCCTTAGGAATGCTCAATTCTATGCATAGACAAGTTTTTCACGTTTCGTGCAATTTTGAACTTAACTTGGTCTATTGGCTTCTTTACCTAACGAAACGATGTCCAAAAGCTAAACTAGCAAGTTAAGACTTCAAAGAACACTAAATAGAGTATAACGGTCCATTTTGATGCCTTAGGAATGCTCAATTCTATGCATAGACAAGTTTTTCACGTTTCGTGCAATTTTGAACTTAACTTGGTCTATTGGCTTCTTTACCTAACGAAACGATGTCCAAAAGCTAAACTAGCAAGTTAAGACTTCAAAGAACACTAAATAGAGTATAACGGTCCATTTTGATGCCTTAGGAATGCTCAATTCTATGCATAGACAAGTTTTTCACGTTTCGTGCAATTTTGAACTTAACTTGGTCTATTGGCTTCTTTACCTAACGAAACGATGTCCAAAAGCTAAACTAGCAAGTTAAGACTTCAAAGAACACTAAATAGAGTATAACGGTCCATTTTGATGCCTTAGGAATGCTCAATTCTATGCATAGACAAGTTTTTCACGTTTCGTGCAATTTTGAACTTAACTTGGTCTATTGGCTTCTTTACCTAACGAAACGATGTCCAAAAGCTAAACTAGCAAGTTAAGACTTCAAAGAACACTAAATAGAGTATAACGGTCCATTTTGATGCCTTAGGAATGCTCAATTCTATGCATAGACAAGTTTTTCACGTTTCGTGCAATTTTGAACTTAACTTGGTCTATTGGCTTCTTTACCTAACGAAACGATGTCCAAAAGCTAAACTAGCAAGTTAAGACTTCAAAGAACACTAAATAGAGTATAACGGTCCATTTTGATGCCTTAGGAATGCTCAATTCTATGCATAGACAAGTTTTTCACGTTTCGTGCAATTTTGAACTTAACTTGGTCTATTGGCTTCTTTACCTAACGAAACGATGTCCAAAAGCTAAACTAGCAAGTTAAGACTTCAAAGAACACTAAATAGAGTATAACGGTCCATTTTGATGCCTTAGGAATGCTCAATTCTATGCATAGACAAGTTTTTCACGTTTCGTGCAATTTTGAACTTAACTTGGTCTATTGGCTTCTTTACCTAACGAAACGATGTCCAAAAGCTAAACTAGCAAGTTAAGACTTCAAAGAACACTAAATAGAGTATAACGGTCCATTTTGATGCCTTAGGAATGCTCAATTCTATGCATAGACAAGTTTTTCACGTTTCGTGCAATTTTGAACTTAACTTGGTCTATTGGCTTCTTTACCTAACGAAACGATGTCCAAAAGCTAAACTAGCAAGTTAAGACTTCAAAGAACACTAAATAGAGTATAACGGTCCATTTTGATGCCTTAGGAATGCTCAATTCTATGCATAGACAAGTTTTTCACGTTTCGTGCAATTTTGAACTTAACTTGGTCTATTGGCTTCTTTACCTAACGAAACGATGTCCAAAAGCTAAACTAGCAAGTTAAGACTTCAAAGAACACTAAATAGAGTATAACGGTCCATTTTGATGCCTTAGGAATGCTCAATTCTATGCATAGACAAGTTTTTCACGTTTCGTGCAATTTTGAACTTAACTTGGTCTATTGGCTTCTTTACCTAACGAAACGATGTCCAAAAGCTAAACTAGCAAGTTAAGACTTCAAAGAACACTAAATAGAGTATAACGGTCCATTTTGATGCCTTAGGAATGCTCAATTCTATGCATAGACAAGTTTTTCACGTTTCGTGCAATTTTGAACTTAACTTGGTCTATTGGCTTCTTTACCTAACGAAACGATGTCCAAAAGCTAAACTAGCAAGTTAAGACTTCAAAGAACACTAAATAGAGTATAACGGTCCATTTTGATGCCTTAGGAATGCTCAATTCTATGCATAGACAAGTTTTTCACGTTTCGTGCAATTTTGAACTTAACTTGGTCTATTGGCTTCTTTACCTAACGAAACGATGTCCAAAAGCTAAACTAGCAAGTTAAGACTTCAAAGAACACTAAATAGAGTATAACGGTCCATTTTGATGCCTTAGGAATGCTCAATTCTATGCATAGACAAGTTTTTCACGTTTCGTGCAATTTTGAACTTAACTTGGTCTATTGGCTTCTTTACCTAACGAAACGATGTCCAAAAGCTAAACTAGCAAGTTAAGACTTCAAAGAACACTAAATAGAGTATAACGGTCCATTTTGATGCCTTAGGAATGCTCAATTCTATGCATAGACAAGTTTTTCACGTTTCGTGCAATTTTGAACTTAACTTGGTCTATTGGCTTCTTTACCTAACGAAACGATGTCCAAAAGCTAAACTAGCAAGTTAAGACTTCAAAGAACACTAAATAGAGTATAACGGTCCATTTTGATGCCTTAGGAATGCTCAATTCTATGCATAGACAAGTTTTTCACGTTTCGTGCAATTTTGAACTTAACTTGGTCTATTGGCTTCTTTACCTAACGAAACGATGTCCAAAAGCTAAACTAGCAAGTTAAGACTTCAAAGAACACTAAATAGAGTATAACGGTCCATTTTGATGCCTTAGGAATGCTCAATTCTATGCATAGACAAGTTTTTCACGTTTCGTGCAATTTTGAACTTAACTTGGTCTATTGGCTTCTTTACCTAACGAAACGATGTCCAAAAGCTAAACTAGCAAGTTAAGACTTCAAAGAACACTAAATAGAGTATAACGGTCCATTTTGATGCCTTAGGAATGCTCAATTCTATGCATAGACAAGTTTTTCACGTTTCGTGCAATTTTGAACTTAACTTGGTCTATTGGCTTCTTTACCTAACGAAACGATGTCCAAAAGCTAAACTAGCAAGTTAAGACTTCAAAGAACACTAAATAGAGTATAACGGTCCATTTTGATGCCTTAGGAATGCTCAATTCTATGCATAGACAAGTTTTTCACGTTTCGTGCAATTTTGAACTTAACTTGGTCTATTGGCTTCTTTACCTAACGAAACGATGTCCAAAAGCTAAACTAGCAAGTTAAGACTTCAAAGAACACTAAATAGAGTATAACGGTCCATTTTGATGCCTTAGGAATGCTCAATTCTATGCATAGACAAGTTTTTCACGTTTCGTGCAATTTTGAACTTAACTTGGTCTATTGGCTTCTTTACCTAACGAAACGATGTCCAAAAGCTAAACTAGCAAGTTAAGACTTCAAAGAACACTAAATAGAGTATAACGGTCCATTTTGATGCCTTAGGAATGCTCAATTCTATGCATAGACAAGTTTTTCACGTTTCGTGCAATTTTGAACTTAACTTGGTCTATTGGCTTCTTTACCTAACGAAACGATGTCCAAAAGCTAAACTAGCAAGTTAAGACTTCAAAGAACACTAAATAGAGTATAACGGTCCATTTTGATGCCTTAGGAATGCTCAATTCTATGCATAGACAAGTTTTTCACGTTTCGTGCAATTTTGAACTTAACTTGGTCTATTGGCTTCTTTACCTAACGAAACGATGTCCAAAAGCTAAACTAGCAAGTTAAGACTTCAAAGAACACTAAATAGAGTATAACGGTCCATTTTGATGCCTTAGGAATGCTCAATTCTATGCATAGACAAGTTTTTCACGTTTCGTGCAATTTTGAACTTAACTTGGTCTATTGGCTTCTTTACCTAACGAAACGATGTCCAAAAGCTAAACTAGCAAGTTAAGACTTCAAAGAACACTAAATAGAGTATAACGGTCCATTTTGATGCCTTAGGAATGCTCAATTCTATGCATAGACAAGTTTTTCACGTTTCGTGCAATTTTGAACTTAACTTGGTCTATTGGCTTCTTTACCTAACGAAACGATGTCCAAAAGCTAAACTAGCAAGTTAAGACTTCAAAGAACACTAAATAGAGTATAACGGTCCATTTTGATGCCTTAGGAATGCTCAATTCTATGCATAGACAAGTTTTTCACGTTTCGTGCAATTTTGAACTTAACTTGGTCTATTGGCTTCTTTACCTAACGAAACGATGTCCAAAAGCTAAACTAGCAAGTTAAGACTTCAAAGAACACTAAATAGAGTATAACGGTCCATTTTGATGCCTTAGGAATGCTCAATTCTATGCATAGACAAGTTTTTCACGTTTCGTGCAATTTTGAACTTAACTTGGTCTATTGGCTTCTTTACCTAACGAAACGATGTCCAAAAGCTAAACTAGCAAGTTAAGACTTCAAAGAACACTAAATAGAGTATAACGGTCCATTTTGATGCCTTAGGAATGCTCAATTCTATGCATAGACAAGTTTTTCACGTTTCGTGCAATTTTGAACTTAACTTGGTCTATTGGCTTCTTTACCTAACGAAACGATGTCCAAAAGCTAAACTAGCAAGTTAAGACTTCAAAGAACACTAAATAGAGTATAACGGTCCATTTTGATGCCTTAGGAATGCTCAATTCTATGCATAGACAAGTTTTTCACGTTTCGTGCAATTTTGAACTTAACTTGGTCTATTGGCTTCTTTACCTAACGAAACGATGTCCAAAAGCTAAACTAGCAAGTTAAGACTTCAAAGAACACTAAATAGAGTATAACGGTCCATTTTGATGCCTTAGGAATGCTCAATTCTATGCATAGACAAGTTTTTCACGTTTCGTGCAATTTTGAACTTAACTTGGTCTATTGGCTTCTTTACCTAACGAAACGATGTCCAAAAGCTAAACTAGCAAGTTAAGACTTCAAAGAACACTAAATAGAGTATAACGGTCCATTTTGATGCCTTAGGAATGCTCAATTCTATGCATAGACAAGTTTTTCACGTTTCGTGCAATTTTGAACTTAACTTGGTCTATTGGCTTCTTTACCTAACGAAACGATGTCCAAAAGCTAAACTAGCAAGTTAAGACTTCAAAGAACACTAAATAGAGTATAACGGTCCATTTTGATGCCTTAGGAATGCTCAATTCTATGCATAGACAAGTTTTTCACGTTTCGTGCAATTTTGAACTTAACTTGGTCTATTGGCTTCTTTACCTAACGAAACGATGTCCAAAAGCTAAACTAGCAAGTTAAGACTTCAAAGAACACTAAATAGAGTATAACGGTCCATTTTGATGCCTTAGGAATGCTCAATTCTATGCATAGACAAGTTTTTCACGTTTCGTGCAATTTTGAACTTAACTTGGTCTATTGGCTTCTTTACCTAACGAAACGATGTCCAAAAGCTAAACTAGCAAGTTAAGACTTCAAAGAACACTAAATAGAGTATAACGGTCCATTTTGATGCCTTAGGAATGCTCAATTCTATGCATAGACAAGTTTTTCACGTTTCGTGCAATTTTGAACTTAACTTGGTCTATTGGCTTCTTTACCTAACGAAACGATGTCCAAAAGCTAAACTAGCAAGTTAAGACTTCAAAGAACACTAAATAGAGTATAACGGTCCATTTTGATGCCTTAGGAATGCTCAATTCTATGCATAGACAAGTTTTTCACGTTTCGTGCAATTTTGAACTTAACTTGGTCTATTGGCTTCTTTACCTAACGAAACGATGTCCAAAAGCTAAACTAGCAAGTTAAGACTTCAAAGAACACTAAATAGAGTATAACGGTCCATTTTGATGCCTTAGGAATGCTCAATTCTATGCATAGACAAGTTTTTCACGTTTCGTGCAATTTTGAACTTAACTTGGTCTATTGGCTTCTTTACCTAACGAAACGATGTCCAAAAGCTAAACTAGCAAGTTAAGACTTCAAAGAACACTAAATAGAGTATAACGGTCCATTTTGATGCCTTAGGAATGCTCAATTCTATGCATAGACAAGTTTTTCACGTTTCGTGCAATTTTGAACTTAACTTGGTCTATTGGCTTCTTTACCTAACGAAACGATGTCCAAAAGCTAAACTAGCAAGTTAAGACTTCAAAGAACACTAAATAGAGTATAACGGTCCATTTTGATGCCTTAGGAATGCTCAATTCTATGCATAGACAAGTTTTTCACGTTTCGTGCAATTTTGAACTTAACTTGGTCTATTGGCTTCTTTACCTAACGAAACGATGTCCAAAAGCTAAACTAGCAAGTTAAGACTTCAAAGAACACTAAATAGAGTATAACGGTCCATTTTGATGCCTTAGGAATGCTCAATTCTATGCATAGACAAGTTTTTCACGTTTCGTGCAATTTTGAACTTAACTTGGTCTATTGGCTTCTTTACCTAACGAAACGATGTCCAAAAGCTAAACTAGCAAGTTAAGACTTCAAAGAACACTAAATAGAGTATAACGGTCCATTTTGATGCCTTAGGAATGCTCAATTCTATGCATAGACAAGTTTTTCACGTTTCGTGCAATTTTGAACTTAACTTGGTCTATTGGCTTCTTTACCTAACGAAACGATGTCCAAAAGCTAAACTAGCAAGTTAAGACTTCAAAGAACACTAAATAGAGTATAACGGTCCATTTTGATGCCTTAGGAATGCTCAATTCTATGCATAGACAAGTTTTTCACGTTTCGTGCAATTTTGAACTTAACTTGGTCTATTGGCTTCTTTACCTAACGAAACGATGTCCAAAAGCTAAACTAGCAAGTTAAGACTTCAAAGAACACTAAATAGAGTATAACGGTCCATTTTGATGCCTTAGGAATGCTCAATTCTATGCATAGACAAGTTTTTCACGTTTCGTGCAATTTTGAACTTAACTTGGTCTATTGGCTTCTTTACCTAACGAAACGATGTCCAAAAGCTAAACTAGCAAGTTAAGACTTCAAAGAACACTAAATAGAGTATAACGGTCCATTTTGATGCCTTAGGAATGCTCAATTCTATGCATAGACAAGTTTTTCACGTTTCGTGCAATTTTGAACTTAACTTGGTCTATTGGCTTCTTTACCTAACGAAACGATGTCCAAAAGCTAAACTAGCAAGTTAAGACTTCAAAGAACACTAAATAGAGTATAACGGTCCATTTTGATGCCTTAGGAATGCTCAATTCTATGCATAGACAAGTTTTTCACGTTTCGTGCAATTTTGAACTTAACTTGGTCTATTGGCTTCTTTACCTAACGAAACGATGTCCAAAAGCTAAACTAGCAAGTTAAGACTTCAAAGAACACTAAATAGAGTATAACGGTCCATTTTGATGCCTTAGGAATGCTCAATTCTATGCATAGACAAGTTTTTCACGTTTCGTGCAATTTTGAACTTAACTTGGTCTATTGGCTTCTTTACCTAACGAAACGATGTCCAAAAGCTAAACTAGCAAGTTAAGACTTCAAAGAACACTAAATAGAGTATAACGGTCCATTTTGATGCCTTAGGAATGCTCAATTCTATGCATAGACAAGTTTTTCACGTTTCGTGCAATTTTGAACTTAACTTGGTCTATTGGCTTCTTTACCTAACGAAACGATGTCCAAAAGCTAAACTAGCAAGTTAAGACTTCAAAGAACACTAAATAGAGTATAACGGTCCATTTTGATGCCTTAGGAATGCTCAATTCTATGCATAGACAAGTTTTTCACGTTTCGTGCAATTTTGAACTTAACTTGGTCTATTGGCTTCTTTACCTAACGAAACGATGTCCAAAAGCTAAACTAGCAAGTTAAGACTTCAAAGAACACTAAATAGAGTATAACGGTCCATTTTGATGCCTTAGGAATGCTCAATTCTATGCATAGACAAGTTTTTCACGTTTCGTGCAATTTTGAACTTAACTTGGTCTATTGGCTTCTTTACCTAACGAAACGATGTCCAAAAGCTAAACTAGCAAGTTAAGACTTCAAAGAACACTAAATAGAGTATAACGGTCCATTTTGATGCCTTAGGAATGCTCAATTCTATGCATAGACAAGTTTTTCACGTTTCGTGCAATTTTGAACTTAACTTGGTCTATTGGCTTCTTTACCTAACGAAACGATGTCCAAAAGCTAAACTAGCAAGTTAAGACTTCAAAGAACACTAAATAGAGTATAACGGTCCATTTTGATGCCTTAGGAATGCTCAATTCTATGCATAGACAAGTTTTTCACGTTTCGTGCAATTTTGAACTTAACTTGGTCTATTGGCTTCTTTACCTAACGAAACGATGTCCAAAAGCTAAACTAGCAAGTTAAGACTTCAAAGAACACTAAATAGAGTATAACGGTCCATTTTGATGCCTTAGGAATGCTCAATTCTATGCATAGACAAGTTTTTCACGTTTCGTGCAATTTTGAACTTAACTTGGTCTATTGGCTTCTTTACCTAACGAAACGATGTCCAAAAGCTAAACTAGCAAGTTAAGACTTCAAAGAACACTAAATAGAGTATAACGGTCCATTTTGATGCCTTAGGAATGCTCAATTCTATGCATAGACAAGTTTTTCACGTTTCGTGCAATTTTGAACTTAACTTGGTCTATTGGCTTCTTTACCTAACGAAACGATGTCCAAAAGCTAAACTAGCAAGTTAAGACTTCAAAGAACACTAAATAGAGTATAACGGTCCATTTTGATGCCTTAGGAATGCTCAATTCTATGCATAGACAAGTTTTTCACGTTTCGTGCAATTTTGAACTTAACTTGGTCTATTGGCTTCTTTACCTAACGAAACGATGTCCAAAAGCTAAACTAGCAAGTTAAGACTTCAAAGAACACTAAATAGAGTATAACGGTCCATTTTGATGCCTTAGGAATGCTCAATTCTATGCATAGACAAGTTTTTCACGTTTCGTGCAATTTTGAACTTAACTTGGTCTATTGGCTTCTTTACATAACGAAACGATGTCCAAAAGCTAAACTAGCAAGTTAAGACTTCAAAGAACACTAAATAGAGTATAACGGTCCATTTTGATGCCTTAGGAATGCTCAATTCTATGCATAGACAAGTTTTTCACGTTTCGTGCAATTTTGAACTTAACTTGGTCTATTGGCTTCTTTACCTAACCAAACGATGTCCAAAAGCTAAACTAGCAAGTTAAGACTTCAAAGAACACTAAATAGAGTATAACGGTCCATTTTGATGCCTTAGGAATGCTCAATTCTATGCATAGACAAGTTTTTCACGTTTCGTGCAATTTTGAACTTAACTTGGTCTATTGGCTTCTTTACCTAACGAAACGATGTCCAAAAGCTAAACTAGCAAGTTAAGACTTCAAAGAACACTAAATAGAGTATAACGGTCCATTTTGATGCCTTAGGAATGCTCAATTCTATGCATAGACAAGTTTTTCACGTTTCGTGCAATTTTGAACTTAACTTGGTCTATTGGCTTCTTTACCTAACAAACGATGTCCAAAAGCTAAACTAGCAAGTTAAGACTTCAAAGAACACTAAATAGAGTATAACGGTCCATTTTGATGCCTTAGGAATGCTCAATTCTATGCATAGACAAGTTTTTCACGTTTCGTGCAATTTTGAACTTAACTTGGTCTATTGGCTTCTTTACCTAACGAAACGATGTCCAAAAGCTAAACTAGCAAGTTAAGACTTCAAAGAACACTAAATAGAGTATAACGGTCCATTTTGATGCCTTAGGAATGCTCAATTCTATGCATAGACAAGTTTTTCACGTTTCGTGCAATTTTGAACTTAACTTGGTCTATTGGCTTCTTTACCTAACAAACGATGTCCAAAAGCTAAACTAGCAAGTTAAGACTTCAAAGAACACTAAATAGAGTATAACGGTCCATTTTGATGCCTTAGGAATGCTCAATTCTATGCATAGACAAGTTTTTCACGTTTCGTGCAATTTTGAACTTAACTTGGTCTATTGGCTTCTTTACCTAACGAAACGATGTCCAAAAGCTAAACTAGCAAGTTAAGACTTCAAAGAACACTAAATAGAGTATAACGGTCCATTTTGATGCCTTAGGAATGCTCAATTCTATGCATAGACAAGTTTTTCACGTTTCGTGCAATTTTGAACTTAACTTGGTCTATTGGCTTCTTTACCTAACGAAACGATGTCCAAAAGCTAAACTAGCAAGTTAAGACTTCAAAGAACACTAAATAGAGTATAACGGTCCATTTTGATGCCTTAGGAATGCTCAATTCTATGCATAGACAAGTTTTTCACGTTTCGTGCAATTTTGAACTTAACTTGGTCTATTGGCTTCTTTACCTAACAAAACGATGTCCAAAAGCTAAACTAGCAAGTTAAGACTTCAAAGAACACTAAATAGAGTATAACGGTCCATTTTGATGCCTTAGGAATGCTCAATTCTATGCATAGACAAGTTTTTCACGTTTCGTGCAATTTTGAACTTAACTTGGTCTATTGGCTTCTTTACCTAACGAAACGATGTCCAAAAGCTAAACTAGCAAGTTAAGACTTCAAAGAACACTAAATAGAGTATAACGGTCCATTTTGATGCCTTAGGAATGCTCAATTCTATGCATAGACAAGTTTTTCACGTTTCGTGCAATTTTGAACTTAACTTGGTCTATTGGCTTCTTTACATAACGAAACGATGTCCAAAAGCTAAACTAGCAAGTTAAGACTTCAAAGAACACTAAATAGAGTATAACGGTCCATTTTGATGCCTTAGGAATGCTCAATTCTATGCATAGACAAGTTTTTCACGTTTCGTGCAATTTTGAACTTAACTTGGTCTATTGGCTTCTTTACCTAACCAAACGATGTCCAAAAGCTAAACTAGCAAGTTAAGACTTCAAAGAACACTAAATAGAGTATAACGGTCCATTTTGATGCCTTAGGAATGCTCAATTCTATGCATAGACAAGTTTTTCACGTTTCGTGCAATTTGAACTTAACTTGGTC